>NC_068990.1:53339373-53339967 GCF_001194135.2 Octopus bimaculoides
CGTCAACATCATTACCACCACACATACAGAACACAGCTACAGCTATAGCAGTTCCTGCGCCGACGTCTTCACCATCAATGTACTGTCTACCACAATGTCGTGCGCCAACAACCCCACCACCAGGGACACACCAGATCAACACACTAGGTTTTATCTTCACTGTATGAGTGGAATATCCCCTCACGGACAACAGTCAGAGCTAGCCGACTAGGATATTCAGTGCCAGGTAACAGGTCGCAACTCGCATCGACGCTCAACTACAGCTCTGCCAACTGACCACAACTTCCAGAGTACGGACATTCAACTTGTGTAACTCTTATACGAACTGGACATATATTTCTTTTTCTCTACAGACACTTTTAATATGTTCTGTGTTTTTCTCACACACACACTTGTGCACTCATATATTTTCTTTCCTTTCAGAAACATTGCATGCATGTATCTCACAAGTGTACATTCATTTCTTTGATTTTTTTCTTTGTGTGTGTTTGTGCCACATCTTGTGGTTGGTTTTCAGTGGCCATCTTGCCTCAGGCGTTCCTCCAAAAATTATATTATCGTGCTTTCCACACTGGCAAGGGGAGCCCTGTAGTA
>NC_068990.1:53340173-53355774 GCF_001194135.2 Octopus bimaculoides
GCCAGCGATTGAGCATGGACGTGTCAAAGCCTTCTCTCCATCTTTCGAACTCACGCCAGACAGCTCACATCAACATTCCGGCGTCTCAACAACCATGCTCTCACACACAGAAGGCGTCTCAACAACCAAGATTAAAGCTGTATATTTTCCACCATGAATAAATATTGTTTGTGTTGATAGTTTGGAGTTCTGCGTTCTGTTCATTCTAATTTAATATAGGAAAGCAGGTGTACATCTAATGGTGTATAACCCACTTTCCTATAACATGATGCAGTTTGGCAATGAAAAGCTAGCCAAAATAGTTACGTATAAAAAATACATACATGAACAGCGTATATATTTTCGTATAAACATATATACGCAAACAACGCTGCTAACACAACGTTTCGGCTGATATAACCTCCAGCCTTCATCAGGTGTCTTGGGGAAATTTCAAACCTGGGTTCTCATTCCTAAGGTATTTTTCGATGTTATTATTATTATTGTTATTATTATTATTATTATTATTATTATTATTCAGGTCACTGCCTGGAATCGAACTCGGAATCTTAGGGTTAGTAGCCCGCGCTCTTAACCACTACGCCATATGCCCGTGGGCGTCAAATGTAAATAATGTAAAAAATGTAAATAATGTACACAATTCCTCATCTCTTAAATATAGAACTGAGATATTTTGGTTGGATTATATAGTTAACGGTTTGACACTTCTTTCTATACTCTGTAACTGTCGCAATATAGAAACATTTCTCATGGTACCAGCACACAATTTACAGATGCTCACATTTTTTGCTTTCCGTGAAGTTTTCACTGGTCCAGCTTATTATTATTATTATTATTATTATTATTATTATTATTATTATTATTATTATTATTATTATTATTATTATATTTGGTGAGGAGTACATCGGACGTGTTTTCGGACGCTCGAAGTAAGTCTTTATTAATTTCATTGCATACACCCGTTTGGTGCCGTTTTTTTTTTGCATGAAATTTTCATTCCGAGTTGTTAATGAGGACTCCAGGAATCCATTGCTGGTATGCCTTTGGATGTTTGGCCCCGTAGGGAGAAAATTTCAGTCCTCCAGAATATCACCCAAGAGGCGTCAGAAAAAGAATTCCATCAAGATTGCGGCGTCCACCTTAAAATCTTTAAAAACAAAATAATCCCCCCCCCCCCACAGGCATTCTTACAGCTGAAGACTTCACCCACTTCCTTCTCATACCAAAAAATAATGCAGGAGAAGGGGAGGAGACAAAAGAAATGGAAATAGACAAAAGTCTAAACCGTCAAGAGAATAGTAATTGCAATAACAATAGCGTAGTGCTGGTAGTGGAAGCGACAGTATTCGTAGTGTTAGTAGGCTGTGACAACAGTTTGAACAATGACGGCGGCGAGAAGTATAGTAGCAGAAGCAATGACAAGAAGAATATCAGCGAGAAGAATGGTAGCAGTAACGTTAGCGTTGGCAGCAACTTAAGCGGTACCGGCAAGAGCAATGAGAGTAGTGGAAGCGGAGGGGTGGGAGACAGCGGTGGTAACAACAGCGGAGGATGCTACAACTGCACCACAAACCACCACCACCACCACCACCACTAATTAGACTTTTTTCGCCGGCGCTGCCGTCTCAAAAGCACTATTTGCACTCTCCCTGGAGGACAAAATTGGTATATAAGCAAACGCAGCTAAGTTCCGAAAAATCAACGGAAGAAGAGTAGAATTAAAACTGCCACCAGAAATTTTAGCGAACACAGCAAGGAAAATAGTAACGTACCACTGCATTAGCCGTAAATCAAAACGGCTAGAATCAGCAACAAACGCCGAGATAGAAAGAGCCCTTCAGAATATATGGCAGGACATCAGTCATATATCGAGGGCCAAGCAGTTCGGCAGAGTGGAAGTTTTATTTAAAACTGAGGCCCTAGCTATTCAACACTCAGTGGCCGCCTGCCGCAGCTAGGAATTCATGTTCTTCCCATCGTATGTGGGAAGAAGGGCGGTTAAGATTACCATACAGGGGGTACCACCAGAGCTAGATCTGTGGTAGATACTCGCATGCATGTTACTCAATGAAAATGAAAGTAATAATCTCCTGGAGGCGAAAAGATCAAAGTGGGAGAACTGGATAGGAATTACACTGGAGGTGTTATTCCATGTAAAGCTAGAACAGCTAGAGAAGATACTTGACCTAATCTCCCTGCCGAACAGAACTGAGTTGAGAATAATTGTAGAGAGCAGACGTCCCAGAGAAACTGCAGTCAAAACCAGAGGCCGGGCTATCCGGCAGGATGAGTAACCTCGCGCTTTTCCTTTCTCACAGCTCTTCCCGACCGATATGGGATTGATTAGAGTGGTCTGTGTAAACTTTCGTGGCCTGGGGTCGCCCTAGGAGAAGAGGCGCCTTCTTAATGACCTTAGGTCACTGTCTATGGATGTGATAGCCGTCAGCGAAACCAGGATTTCCGACACATGTGATCTGACTTCCATTTCCGACGATTTTGAGGTCTGCGCATCTCTTAGTCAGCCTGGAATGGTGGTGGCGGTGGGGTTCAGGAAAGGCCTGGATCTCGACGTGCGGACGATCATCCTGGTCCCAGAAGGTAAGTTGGTGGTCCTGGATGTGAGTAACAACGAAGGTAGTGCTTTCAGACTAGTCGCTGTGAACACCAGGTTTTCCTTGGAACATCTCGCTCTTTAGTTCTAGTGGGCGATTGGAGCAGCACCATTTTGGATGCACGCCTGGATGAGGTGTGGCTAGCCGATAGTAGAGAGGGATGAAAAAGCCTCACAAACCTGCTCAGTCGTGTCCAATTGGCTGAAAGGTACCGACTGGATTTTCCGAATGCTCCAATGTGGACATGGGCAAAAAATACTGGGTCTTCCAGGTCGTATTTAGATAGGATATTCTGTAGGCCGTAAATAGAAGTAGCATCGGTTGTCCACAGTTTAAAGTCGTCGGCTACACAGAGCACACATTTGTGATCTACATGGTCGGCCTAGATAGGATCCATAAGCAGAGCCTCAGGTACTGGAAGCTGAACGCGTCTTTCCCAGCGCATCAAGCATTCAGAAACCGGGTTAGCAAGCTAGCCCATCGGAAGTTAGCCGGCGCAATCGTCAAGAACTGTTGGTGGATAGCTCTGAAAAGGACTATTAGAGTAGAGACAGTAGGATTTAGTAAGGAAATAGCCTTAGAGAAATCTAGGATAGAAGGAGAGCTAGTTAGGAAGCTAGATGAAGCGCTTAGGAGTGGCATTACGGCTGATGGGATGGCATCGTGATTAGCTCTTGACCAATTATGCAATGCCAAGCAGGAAGGATGCGATGTCAGAGCTAGGTCACATGCTCTAAGATATGAGGGAGCGAAAGCCGTTCGAAGAGCCCGTGTGACAGAGATGCAGCGTGGAAACAAAGCCAGAATTCGGTCTTTGACGGCCGAGACGGGCGAATACTACACGAATCCAAGCAGATGTGAACGGAATTTCAGCGGCACTCTACCGTACTACTCGGGGCACGCGGTGTATCGGGGATGGAGGTGCATTTCATCTCCTACCTCGATGGCATGCCTCGCCTTTCGGCCTGGGATGCGAGATTCTGTGAAATGCCGATAATAGCCGAAGACATACGGGACGTGATGACGAGCTGTTCAAGAGAGAAGTCTCCGGGGTTGGATAGTTTGCCCTTCGATCTTTATCTTGTATGCCAGACTTTTTCGGTGATCTCTTGGCGGATGTCTACCGCAACTGGCAGCAGAACGGGAGAATACCCACTGTTGTGAGCCGTGGCGTGGTGGTGCTGCTGAGATAGGACCCAAACAAATGAGACCAAATAAATAATTTTAGGCCCACAACTCTGCTGAATGTAGATTATAAGATTTTGGCCAAGATTTTAGCCAAGAGGTTGGCGCTTGTCGTCGATAAACTGATCAATGATGTGAAAACAGGCGATATCCCGAAAAGATCTATCCACGACAACCTCTACCTCATGTGCTACATCATAGAGAGGGTAGGGAAGGAATCTGGCATGAGTAGGGCCCTGATCAATTTTGACAGGGTCGACCATCAGTACTTGGAGGCTGCCCTCACGGCGAGAATTTGTTAGGCCTCCAGGAAAGCGAAACAACCCACGTTGCACGACGAAAATAGTGAAGTTTGGGGGTAAGAATTTGATGCTTTGGGGATACATAAAAAGTGATGGTTCAAGAAAGTTGGTTAAAATTTACGGTAACTCGAATAGTGCGAAGTACATCCACTTGCTGAAGGTCAATTTGATACCAGAATTGTATGAAGGTAAAATTTTTTAGCATGACGGAGCTCCATGTCACAGATTGCGTGCAACACAACAGAGTCTGGGTGATGAAGGTGTTACCTTATTGAAAGATTGGCCAGTTCAGAGCCCTGATTTAAATATCCTCGAGCAAATGTGGAGAGAACTAAAGAGAAGCGTTCGTCAGAAGAATTCACGCAATCTTGAATAGTTGTGGGAGCTACAGAGAATGGCATTCCATACCTGGAAAGATGGTAAAGGATTTGTACGCATCTCTTCCCAAGTGCATTGCAGCAATTATTCAAGCTAAGGGAGGCCACACGAAATAGTAACAATATGCAATAACTTCTTGAAATGAATATGTAATAAATTTTCATTATAGACATTTTTGTGTTTTAAAACACTGTATCTTGATTGGTTTATGTGAGGTGTCCGAAAACTTTTGCACAGCCATTTTTGGTGATCGTTTCGCATCTTCCCCTCTCATTCAGAACCACTACAACAAAATATAATGATTAGGTATAGAAATGACTCCAACAGGGTCAACGTTTCATCAGTAAAAGACGCAATGCGAAAATCCGCTTATAAGTTGTCAATTAGTAGGAATTTACAATAGTTTAAAATGGCTGAAAACTTTTGCACGGTACTGTATACCTTGAAGTTAGCTATCACACCTTGATCTATCGGTTGAAGCTGAGAAGTTGTATTCTGCCAGAAAGATCATCTAAGTTCGGTGCATTATCTAAAAGACAATGCTTTGTTGAAAATATTGTGTCCGGCACTGTACATTTTTACCGCACAACAAAAATCGGTTGTAATCCACTATTTGAAAAGACTCTCAGTCGTCCATGCCTTCTTATTTGAACACTATATCAGAGATATATTAAACTTTGTATTACCGTTGAAAGCCCTTAGATTTTCGGAGTGATACATTTGTAGGGGCTTTATCTTCACATCACCAGTGACATTTTTCTCCAAAAGAAGTGTCAGGCAATCTTTGGAAGCTTTAAATTTTGGTGTTGATTTTTCTTCTCGAGAAATTAAAATTGTAGCAGGTATGTACCTCCAGCAAAGTGAAGTCTCACCAGTATTGTATACTTAGTCTGATACGTAGTTCCCTTCAGCAATCATTTTCTTCAGCTGTTGAATTAGTAGCAGTCTCTGTATCAGCGTTCGCAGTTTCCCCAGTCATTTTTGTAATGCAAATTCATGCGCTTCTTAAACCTTTGAAACCAGCGTATAAAAGCCAAAAAGGGTTTTCATTTAAAGTTTCACCTTCCTTTTTCGGCAACTCCTCATATAAACTTTTGCCTTTTTTTTTTTATATATAATTATCATGGTGCTGGTCGACACATTACGCCGATTCTAATTCTCGAACCATACAATCAAGGGTCATTCCATTTTAAGCATTACATTAGCTCTATGGGAAAATAACATCCGGACAGTTAACGGAGTAGCTTCTTGAGAACTTCACATAATTGTCTCCCTGTTGTCATGTACTGTTCCCACTGTAAATGTTTCAAGATTTATTGTTTTGGCAAACTTAGTTTTACTTCTGCATCAGGTGTTTTTAAAGCGTTAAGTTTAATATCCAGTGCGATTCCTTTACGGTTCCTTTTCGCAGTATTGCCTTGAGGTCTACTTTCCAGATATTTTAAATTGAAGGCAAATGCAACAGGTGTGGCGATTAATTATCCACAACAAACATGAAGTAAAAGTACTCCCCCCCCACACACACTGATGCACACATGTTGGTATCTGAGGTAGCCAGTTGGATTCAAAAGCTGGTGGGTTGATTGGCGGTGGTGATGTTGGTTGCATTAGTTTAGATGTTAGTGATGGTGGGTTGGTATTGTTGGTGGTGCAGTGTTCGTATTGTTCTTGCTAATTGTATTGTTGTGGCTGTTTAGTCTGAAGTCAATCCACGTAGACTTAAGATTAAAGAAATCTCATTTAACTTTTAAAATACACTAGGATATCATATTATGTTTTTATTTGAAATGCATTTGCTTACCGTCAAACAATATATCACTGTTGCTGTTTGTGTTTGTGCTTGTGTTGATTATTGAAACACACATGCACTCGAAGAAGACTCAGCAGTCCCCACCAAAAACAAACAAAAAAAACAGCAAAGAAAGAAAACAAAGGCTATGCATGGGTATGTGTTCTGAAAACTTGAAGAAAACAGTAATATCGACATGAAACAGCATCTCTTGGACTCTTGACCGCTGCATCACATCACACTTCTAAGGCTATGTATTTGCAATCCAAGAGCAGAAGATTGTTACGAAATACCAAATAAACAAAAGGGACAGGGAAGCCTTTGGAGCTTCAGGATGCGACCGAAAATGTAGATTGTCATATTTCTGTGGTTAGCAGCCACCCCAAAATGTCATCAAGGTATTACCTCCCTATGCGACATGACGTTGTCGCAGAAAAAAAACATACAATGCCATTCGGGTGCGGGGGACTGTCCTGAAATAAATGCAGAGCACCCTCCTGTTATTGAATGCACACACAAGCATCAATACAAGGAATACTGGTGGAACATTCTCATCAAAACATCTGTCAAGTGTAAACATAACGGGCCGGATATTGTTGTTTGGGACACAGACAATAAAGTATGTATTGTCATAGAGGTCAGCTGGCTTGCTGATGTGAATATCTCTTTGAAAAGGATAACTATGGACAACTACTTCAAAACCTCCTGTTTCTATATCCAGATTATGATAATAATTGGTGCACATAGTTTTGTGAGTAAATGCCTATGACTCGGGCACCTTCTTCACCTCTTACCTCTCACGCCTCCCCTAATAATCAGGTAAAGCATACGACAAATCTAGTTGCTTGATGCTTGTTAGAGCGAATTTTCAGGCCAGAGTTTACAGAAAAAGAAATCAATCAACTCGCATATTACAAATACAATCTGTGAATGTAACAGTAAAAATATGCAAGAATTTTCTCAAGTTTAAAATGTCACATTGTTTTTGTTATCTACATTCCAACGATGGAACTTTGTATCTTTGTTACAAACCAGCTCCTTCTTCAGAAGAATTTAAATAAAAATACAAGAGCACATACAGTTATACATACATAAATACATAAATATATACATGCACACGCATTCATATACACACACACGCACGCACACACGCGCGTGCGCACGCACACATACGCGCACGCACGCGCGCGCACACAAATACATATTATGTACATGAAATATGCATGTGTGCATGTATGTGCATGTATATGTGTGCCTGTCTTTGTGTGTCGTATTGATAGTTTTTCAAACCGCTATCTATATACTTTGATCTTAACCTATTCGCAAATGGCCATTGATCTAACAAAAAAATGTAGTTTTAAATTGTAAACAGACCGTATCCTGAAATTAATGGTCATACTTTACAATTTCCGTCAGCGCGAAATCTCAGAACCTGAGATAACCGTAATGCGGAGATGATTGTACTTTTATATAAACATTTATATACACATACAACAAATATGGATTTATGTCCAGGGAATTGACATACAGAAAATATACAAAAGCCAATTTAAGAATGTATTTTCCCCCAAAAACCAATGTGAGAATTTCTCTTATGACAATTACCGCAGTAAAGTTTGTTTTAACAGAACATCTACATTTAAGTGGGGATAAATATTACCTCACGGTATTAATAGTGCCTTTGTCGTTAATGAATTTTTATTTTAATGTATGTAAATATATTTATTTTCCATGGTGACATACCGGTTAATACTCTCACACACACATGCATACGGCCCATACCTTGTGAACGAAACTGAGTAGTCGGAAACTGTACTGAAGCCTGTTGTGTGGGTTGTACCAGTAATTTAAATGTTTCAGCCTTGTTATATACTGTGTCACTCTGATTCTGTGCCCATTGAATACTCAACCACACACGCCTTAATTCACAGTCAGGTAATTCAGTTGACTGAATCCTCATTGTCAAACAAAAGAGATCCAGATATATAGCTTGGTAGTAGGATACTGGATTCATGATCATAAGATCGTAGGTTCAATTCCCGAATTGAGTGGTACGTGGTGTTGTGTCCTTGTGCACGGCATTTCATTTCATCTTACTTCAATCTACTTAGGTGAAAACAAGTACCAGCCTAGTATTGTTGCAGCTCTTTCCCCCTCCACCTCTCACACTGTTAATGTCTTGCTGTGTCAAGAGTAGCGAAGGGAGAGGAAATGCCTGTCTCCTTACTCTACATGACAAGCATGATATTGTGCCTCTGTATAAGATACTAAATTCTAATTGCTCACCACACCAAGGTAGTCATTATTACTGAAATGTATCGGTCGTTTCTACTACTACTACTACTACTACTACTACTACTACTACTGCTGCTGCTGCTACTACTATTTACTGGCACTCCGTCGGTTACGATGATGAGGGTTGCAGTCGATCCAATCAACGAAACAGCATGCATGTGGGATTAACGTGCAAGTGGCTGAGTACTCTACAGACACGCGTACCTTAAACGTAGTTCTCAAGGAGACAACATGACACAGAATGTGACAAGGCTGGTCCTTTGAATTACGAGTACAACTGATTGGACTGAAGCAACGTGAAATAAAGTTTCTTTCTCAAGGACACGACGCGCCGCTGGATATCGAACTCACTACTTTACGATTGCGAGCCAAATATCTTAACCACTTAGCCACACACCTTTACACTACTACTACTACTACTACTGAAATCAGTTTAACGTTACCGTAATTATCACAGTTACTATGGTTACAAAAACCATCAGTTTGTTTCTTCCCCACTTCATCTCACTGTGTACCCCACCTCCAAACACACATGCCGTACGACATGACTCGGGCACCCTCTTCACCTCTTACCTCTCACGCCTCCCCTAATAATCAGGTAAAGCATACGACAAATCTAGTTGCTTGCTGCTTGTTAGAGCGAATTTTCAGGCCAGATTGTTGTGGCAGTTAAGAAGTTTTACTGAGATGAAGTCAGAAGATCAGTCTCGCGAGATTAATTAGGCTCGCAACAGAGCAGAAAGATGAACATTATTTCGATGTAATTCTACTCTTTACTCAACAATTTTTTCAACTGTTTATATAAGTTGTTAAACGCTGAACAGTTGAAATGCTGTCGCCTGCTTAATGTTTCGGGATATAAATCGATATAGCAGAGTTTTACAAATAATAATAATGATGATGATGATGATGATAATGATGATGATGATGATGATGATGATGATGATAATAAATGTCCTGATGCAGTACCAAACTGACTTTCATGGCTTCTTATCATAACTGATTGGAAGTGTTATCTTGTACATTTTTTGTCTTGTTATAAAAGATGGGCTACAGCAAATATTCTGCTCAGTACCACAGATTTGCTTGTCAGTTGTTTGATCTTAACCAGTTGAGCATGTCTCTTAGAGGCTGACAATATGTGCGTCTCTGATCATGAGCATCATTGCCAGTGAGGGAAGCATCATAACCATGTATTGAGAGGAATTCTTTGGGGTTTGGATAATTCATCTCTGGAAACATGGGTGTTTCATTCAACATCTTTAAAGAAGCCTTATTCAAGAACCATTTGAGCGGGGTGGGCTATTTGACCTGAAGAAAATTCTAACTGGGCCCCACCTGCAAGGTCATGCGCTGTTAATCTTGATATAAGATCGTCATGTTGCGCTATATGGTTGTGATGCATGTGTCTGATGTACCCTTATCGGACGGGTAGTCATGATGAGTATATTGGGGTGCGTATATATTACCCCAGTGTCACTTTGATGGCATCCACTGCTCTTTCACTCAATAATGATGATGATAATAATAATAATAATAATAATAATAATAATAATAATAATAATAATAATAATAATAATAATAACACATGGATCCTCGAAACACTAGCCATGAGCAAGGTAGCACCAATAATGAGAAAATAAATAAGACACTCTATGAGTAAATGGCAGACAGTGCTAGAGCTCCAAACAAAAGAGGAACTCGTAAAAATCAAAGCCATTCCCATAAGGAGAGGAATATTCCAGGGAGACACGAGTTAGATCAATACTGAAAACAGAGCTCAATGCTAAAAACAAGATAATAGATATCAACACTCTAGCCCGTCCCAGTTATAAGTTACAGCTACAATATCCTTAACTGGACACTAAATGAACTAACCAAAATAGAGAGGAAAATAAGAAAATTAATGACAGGATCTAGAATGCACCACCCAAAATTCTGACATAGAAAGGCTAAATATACAAAGTATAGAAGGTGATAGAGGCCTTATACAGCTGGAAAACTATTACAAAATAACCACCATAGGACTGCAAAAATACCTACTTCAGAAGCAAGGAAAACTAATATAAATAGCCACGAAGCTCAAGCAAAACAAAAAACTGTTTTGAGTATTTAAGGAAGCTGATAAATACAAACAAGAAGTCATACTGCCTAACAAATAAGAATAATAATAATAAGAAGAAACAATACTATGGAATATGCAAATACACACAGAGAAATTAAGACCAATAGATCAGATATAGTTGTCAGAGATCATGAAGAAAAAATGCTTTCTAATCGATGTATCACTACCAGCAGATGACAACGTTTCTCTAAAAGAAATGGAGAAACTTAGAAAATACAAAGACCTGGAAATAGAGGTAACTCGAATGTGAAGTCTAAAAATAGAAAGAATTGCTATCATAGTGGGCTCATTAGGTATGATAAAAAAAAACATCCAGACAAATACATAACAAAAGCACCAGGACTAAGAAATATATGCAACATACAGAAAATAGCACTACTAGGCACCGCACACAACCTACGTAAAACACTTTCAATACAGTAACTATAAGAGCATCACAATAAACTACAGCACATATTCAAGGCACACAGAGCTGCGCCCGGTAGTGCAGTGAAGGCACGTTATAAAAATAAGACTACTGAATAATAATATTAAGAATGATGATGATGATTTAAAATCTTGGCACAAGGCCAACAATTCCGGGTGTAGAGGAGAAGTCGATTACACCGACTCCAGTGTTTAACTGGTACTTAATTTAACGAACCCAAAAGGAAGAAAGGCAAAGTCGAGCTCAGCGGAATTTGAACTCAGAACGTTAAGACAGACAAAATACACAATGTAAAGGCCCCTTGGATTGATAGAATATCTACAGATTTAGACTCCTTAGAAGAGCAAAAGTGGGAGGGTATCAAGGTAGAGGATGCAAGATCTGCTCTCAGGAGGTCAAGCGAATAGAAGTCTCCAGGAAAGGATAAAATTCCTAACTTCTGGTTGGATCCTTCCCAGAGAGTCATGAACTGCTAACAAGACTTTACGACAATGTTATGCAGCAACCTAGTATGATTCCCTTTTGGTTAGTTAATGGGGTAACATTCCTACTTCCAAAAAATGAAGAAACAAATGAACCAAAAAATTATAGACCTATAACCTGCTTAGCAACAATGTATAAAATGCTAACATCTGTCTTGACTGAATATACAAATAGTTTTTTAACAGAAAGTGACATCTTCCCTAATGAGCAAAAAGGATGTAAACGTGGGTCCTATGGTTGTAAAGATCAGTTACTCATCAATAAGATGATCTTGGAAGATTGTCACAAACAACACAAAAACTTATCGATAGCCTGGATAGACTATAAAAACACTTTTGATAGTCTACCACATATCTGGATTAAGAAATGTCTGGAAATGTATAAAATAGCATCTATTCTGCGAAACTTCTTGTCTGTAAGTATGAGATCATGGAGAACCTCACCGACTTTGAACAGTGACAATGAATCTGGAGATGTAAGAATTTCATGTGGCATCTTCAAGAGTGACTCTCTATCACCACACCTCTTTTGTCTAGCCTTAATACCCCTCTCGAAATTGCTCAGTGATATACGATACTGTTATAAAATGTCTAATAAAAATATAAATCATCTGATTTACATGGATGATTTAAAGCTCTTTGCAAAAAATGACCAACAACTATAGGGCTTACTAGCCATTGTTAAACAATTCAGTGATGACATCAGGATGCAGTTTTGCCTCGATAAATGTGCAAAAGCTACCTTTATCAAAGGAAAAATGACAAGAACATCCAATGTTATCAGTAGGATAACTTACTGAACTATGCAGGAGGGGTAGTCGTTACTAGAAGATTAGATATTCCACAAGGAAAGGTTAAAAAAGAGCAAATGTGGAAAAGGAGATTACAAATTAAAATGAAGACTTTAAGACAAGATCTGAGTAGAATAGAAGCCTGGAAGCTGGACAAGTTAGGAAACACAAGATTCAAATCTTCTCTTGCGAAAAGGTACTTAGTCAAAGAGAAAGGATTTGGGACAGTAATAGAAGAATTGAAACAGCGTATCATAGCAGTAGCAGGTAAGTTTTTCAGATATCAGAAAAGAATAAATAAATATCAAGAGAATAGATTGTTTGAGACAGACCAGAGGAGATTATATAACCAAATAAATAGTGGAGAATGAAGTAATGAAGATGAGAAACCTAATACAGAAGAAGCTAGAAAGTTCTGGAGTATTATTTGGGATAAGCCAGTCAATCATAATGGCGATGCAGTATGGTTAAAGAAAGTGAACGAAGAATTAGTGAATGAGAAACAGCCATATCTATGACTAACTAGTGCATTAATGAGTAACGTGTTAGGAAAAATGCCGAATTAGAAGGGCCCAGGACCAGATTTACTTCAAAAGTACTGGCTAAAGAAATTTAGCAGTTTACATGAGTGGCTGAGGGAACACCTTCAGGATTGTCTTAATGGAGGAGTAATACCAGATTGGATGACTAGAGGCAGAACAATACTCTTCATGAAAGGTAAAAGCAGGGGGAATACAGTCAGCAATCACTTGCTTACCATTAGTGTGGAAGCTGTTAACAGGAATGCTTTCAGAAAGCATTTACGAACCCTTGACAACCAGAATTTACTGCCTGAAAGGTCGCAAGATGAGGGATAGAGGAATGCATGATCTATTATGCATAGACAAAGAAGTTCTAAATGAAGTTAAAGCTAGAAAGAAAAATCTAACAATAGCATGGGTAGATTATAAGAAAGCCTATGACATGATCCCACACTCATGGATAAGCTAATGTTTGAGTATATTCAGTATAGCAGACAACATAAGAGAATTAATTAGCTTTAGCATGAAGAAATGGAAAGTAGATCTCTACTCAGGTGACACAGTCTTAGGGAAGTTAATATCAAGAGAGGAATTTTCCAAAGGGTCTCGTTATCCTCTTTAATAATTGTCATATGTTTGTTCTCTCTCAGTTTAGTATTAAGGAAGGCAAAGGCAGGATGTCGGTTCAGAAATAATAATGGAAAAATTAACCATTTGCTCTACATGGATGATCTGAAGCTTCATAGTAAGAATGAAAAAGAAATAGATTCCTTAATACAAACTGTAAGACTCTTCAGTAAGGATATAGGCATAGAATTTGGCATAGATAAGTGTGCAATATTAGTCATGAGAAGGGGACAGGTAGTCAACAGTGAAGGCATCTAATTACCACATGGCCAGACATTAAAATCACTGAAAAGAGGAGAGAGTTATAAGTATCTAGGAGTATTAGAATCTGACAGAGTACTAACTATAGAAATGAAAGCGAAAATTGAGAAGTACATCAGAAGTGTGAGTAAGCTAATGAAGTCAAAGCTAAATGATCCGAATCTTGTGAAGGTTGTAAATACTTGGGCAATGTCATTACTTAGATACTCAGCAACTTTTGTAGGTTGGACAAAAACTGGATTAGCAAATCTTGACAGAAGAACTATTCCTGTTATCGTAGGTGCGCTAGGTATGATAAAAGAGGGATGTCAGAAACATCTAGATAAGATCCCAGGAGAACCATGTCTCAGAGAAATCCAAAAGATTGTACTGACAAGTACTGACCATATCCTTAGAAAAACCTTATACATTTAAGTGTCTGTTTAATATGGACGACCTGAAGAGCTAGTAGGGCTGTTAACAACTGTTAAAGATTTCAGCAACGAAATTGGGATGGATTTTGGCCTTGATAAGAGTGCTAAAGCGCAACTTTTGTAAAAAGCAAGCTCACTACCGACACTACCATCAAGGAGCTTGACTCACAAGAAAGCTATAAATACCTGGGGATAAACGAAGGAGATGGTATACAACATGCTACTATGAAGGAAAAAATAAGAAAGGAGTATTACAAGAGAGTAAGACTGATACTAAAACTTGAACTCAACTCCAAAAATCGCACCGAAGCCTGGCACTTCCGGTAGTCCAGTACAGTTTTAACATCAGTAACTGGAATCTTACAGAGCTCCAGCGCCTGGATAGGAAGACAAGTAAACTACTAACATCTAAGAACCTGCACCACACAAAAGTAGACGTTGATCGTCTGTACCTACCTAGAAGTAATGGGGGAGGGGAGAGAGGCATGATGCAGGTAGAACTGTGCTATAAGACATCTACAATAGCAATGAACAAGTACTTATCTAGTACAGAGGACTGGATGCTGCGGCTTGTGTGCAAACACGAAAGCAGCAAAGCGCTCTACCAACATACTCAGGAAGAATACGGATGCTCGATTAATAGCATAGCATAAAGGTTAAAGTATTATCGGCGCAAAGAACTGACACGATACTTAGACAGATCACAGAGGCTACATACATAGTAGTAGACAGATCGAGCCTCAATAGAAAACACGAATGGAACAGTAACACCCATCACCACACCATACCACATAACACCACATGACTAAAGACAGAAGGGAAGAGAAGAGAGGGGAAAAATCGTAAATAATACACAGACACATACAGGGTAATATACACACAATAGACATATATGCACTTACCGGTGATACATATAAGAAATAGAGATAGATATATAAAAATGAAATAATAGTAATAATGAATAAATATATAAATAGAAAAATAAATGAATGAATAAATATATTTGTCACATACCTGTGATAAATATAAAAAACAGAGATAGATAAAATATAAATAATAAATAAACAAATCCATATAAAGGGCATATATACAAATAACATACTAAGTGCACCCATACACACACACACACACACAAGAAATTTCACTGACGGCCACAACAATGTCAACAACACGAATAACAACGACAGCAGCAGCGGCGGTGACAACGATAGTAATAACGACAACTAGCACGATGGCAGCACCGTGGGCGAACCCAGAGAGATGCAGGAACTGTACCAGACTTAGGACAGCAGCAGCACAATGGGGTGAGAGGATGGGGCTGAAGAGAAAGCCATACTGCTGCTAAGAACAGTGACACACACACAAGCATATACACACACACACACACATGCAC
>NC_068990.1:53356531-53359610 GCF_001194135.2 Octopus bimaculoides
TATATATATGTAATGATATATAAATGTAGGATCCAAGTATCCAGGTGTAGGAAGTTAGTAAGTCTTGAGCCGTCCGTAGAAAGTATAAAAACAACTTTCAGGAGCAATAGAGTTTTTGGAATTTGTTAGAAGAGAGGGAGATGGGAAGTAACGTTTGTGGTCAATAGGGGAACATTGTAGTTCTAGGTAAATTGGTAGTTTGTCACTTAACAGTAAAACTATGCTTACACATATTAACGCGCACGTTCGTATTTTCTCTGCGCATCTAGTATCTTGTATGTGTGCATGCTGGAGTAGGCGCCTGCATATGCTTATGTGCAGAAGGAAGGTGTAAGGAAATCAAGAGGTTCAAAGAAAATATAAAATATTTAAAAATATATAAAGGTAGTTAAAGTTGTCTGTTATAAATACATAGAAGTGGGAGGTGGAGGAATAGTTCGGGAATAACAGGGGTTGGGATCACTATTATTTGTACTTTTAGAATATGTTACATAATCGGTGTTTACAATTAAAAATTAGATGGTTTCGTTCATTCAGATAATTGGTGGATTGCACAATAGAAAAGACTTCGGCGATGCTTAGATCGCATTTGTTGTTATAACCGTTATATGGTTTGGCATGGGTAACTATGGTCTATTTAAAATTATATAGAATTCAGTTTTGTTTTAGATTATGAATTAGCCGAGATAAAGAAGTGCTGTTAATTCTTGTTTGGGACTTGAAGCTAGAATAGCTGATACCGTGCATTTGTATACAATATTTTTTGTGAGGTATCTATTATCTAAAGGACAGGAGGTAAGGTATCAACAGTTGCATAGGATTCTAGGTGTTAAAGAGGATTTTAGCGTAGTAACAAACCTAATAGGCACTCCTTCCACTCTGTGATCCTGGATCCCAAATCCGCTGCTGCCCAACGAAATCCACACCAAGTCAAACATCCTACGGGTAACACACCAAGTCAAACATCCTATGGGTAACACTAGCATGCTTCAATGTCGACATTGCTATCTGTAGCGAGGTTAGACTAGCCGATGAGGGACAGTTGAAGTAACGTGGCGATGGACATAGCTTCTTTTGGAAAGGAAAACCACTAGACGAGTGATGTATATAGGGATCTGGGTGACGTGCTACATGATCGACCTATTGCGTCAGTGAAAGAGTGTCTCACTGTATTTAAAACTTGCTAGCACTTACAGATACATGAAGTCATCAGCGCACATGCACCCGTACTTGCTGAAGATACGGAAGTTAAAGAGGAATTGCATCTTAACAGTGCCAGGAATGGAGAATTTTCAATCTGTTGTATTTCAGAAACTGGCTGATATGCAGAACATAATGTTTTTTTTTTGTTTCAGGGTGGCTAAAGCAATCTATGGTTCTTCTACAATATTCTAACATCTAAAGATGTACAAAACTTAAAAAAAGGAAATTTGAAAATATTTAATCGAGTGTGTGCAACCAATGAAAGGTCTCTGAGCAACGTGACTTAGAAGAAACCAACGATGAACAGCTTCTTTGGTTTTCATCACGTGACTTTGAAGAAACCAAATTAGCAATTCGTTCTCAACACTCCCCCTCTCAAAAAGCACCCCCGGAGTAGTCTAGCAGTATATTCAAAAAGAAAGACCAATCATATGGCAGCTATTGAAAAATTTCGTAAACTCCTGGAAAAATTTGGTTGGATCCATGCTCAAGCGGCTCATCTCGCAATTGGAGTCTCATCTACATGAAGCTCAGTCTGGTTTTTAACTTTCTAAAGATCATGATTTGAGGGAACAACCAAAGTTATGATATATAAGGCAATTGTACCGACTATCTAATACAATCCTGAAACGTGGACTAATTGAAGGGGTTGTGCCCATAAGCTAGGAATATACCACAAGAGGTATCTAAGGAATATCGTGCATGTCCAGTGTCAGAAGATGAATGACAGACAGAGAAAGGTGAGCATGTTCAAGTAAATCAATATCTCCTGCATTGAACCCATGATCTCGTAATATCAACTTCAATGAGTTGACAATGATGTCAAGTGAATGGCTAACCAGCTAGAAGTGTCCAGGTAGTTATGCTTTGTTCTTCAACAAAGTGCTGAAGCAAAACACCAGGTCGTTGGTATTCTAACTTCTTTGTCTTGTCCTGTCGTGAGTGATGATGTCCATCTCCAATTTCTTTAATTCCAAAGCAACCAAAGCTATTCTGGTCTACTAAAGTAATACATATCGAGCAAAGTCCGAACAGTCCAGGTCCTAAAATGGGTGCGGTTGTCCAAAGTAGATAAAGCATAACATACTAAGTTTTGGAAACATTTTATAGCCATTTCAGGATCATCAGAGCTGATGCTTCTAATAACTACTCTGAGGTCGATGTTGCTATTAAACCCTTCTTCTTTCCAAGTATTCAGTGACTAATCTGAAAATCCACTGATGGTGGGCTGTCTGAAATAAGAGCTTCCAGATTCACGCTCTTCCCTCATCGCTCGTAGTCGACCTATAAAAACACACACACAGAGGAGCTAGTGAATATGTGACGGACACCTACTCTCCAAAGTAAAGAAATAATACCTCATAATCTCTGTGTGCTTGGAGTGGAACCCCACAACAATAAGATCCCTAAGGTAGGGATTCATTTCGCAAAATTTTTCTTGGACACCCTTCACAAACAAAAACAACAATCAAATACATACACACGCGCACGTGCGCGCACAGAAACTTGTACATGTCTCTGTCGCTATTGTTTATACACATACATACATACATACATACATACATACATACATACATACATGCATACACGTACATACATACATACATACATGCATACATACATTCCCATTCTGTTTATTCGGATATGTTTTTCCTAAACAATACTATGCTGATGAGCAGAGTCTAGAATCATTCTGATAATCGCGAAATCGGTCGATACATAGTTGAGTTATTTAAAAGAAAGTTGGTCTTCTTCTGTTGGTTATTTTTCCTCGCATTCGGTACTAAATGTGTTTATTTTGGGAAGTCCACTGTGTGGCATTATTCTGCAGTAATGCCCCTTATATAAATATAAACGAATAATTATATTCTTAGGA
>NC_068990.1:53361159-53361952 GCF_001194135.2 Octopus bimaculoides
TATATATACATATATACGATGGGCTTCTTTCAGTTTCCGTCTACCAAATCCACTCACAAGGCTTTGGTCGGCCCGAGACTATAGTAGAAGACACTTGCCCAAGATACCACGCAGTGGGACTGAACCCGGAACCATGTGGTTGGTAAGCAAGCTACTTACCACACAGCCACTCCTACGCCTATACATATATATATATATGTATATATATATATATATATATATGGTGGCTGTCTACTCCTTATATAGAGTTGACCACCTCCTGTACCTACACCTTAGAACCATCATGGCATCTGATGTGGCTTTTGAAACCAGACAATGTTCTGAAAAGACATCCACATAAATTGCATATCCGATTTGGACCACCAAGAGCAGAAAGATAATCCCGAGGACAAAGAAATAAGAACCCACAATATGGTAGAAGCCTTAGCCACTCGTAATAAAAAGGAATGCTGGTGGATGTACCAGTGGAGACCTTCAATAAAATATAAGCACACCAGACCTGATATAATGATTTGAGATACAGAAGAGAAACTGTGCAGAGTTGTGGAAATTAGCTACCCAGCGGATGTTAACATAAAGCTGAAGATCAGTGAAAAAGAGAACACCTATGCTGAACTATTGAGAAGTCTGCAGTTGCTCTATCCACATTACAAGTTCAAATTTATACCTGTAATTATTGGAGACCTGGGATATGTAACACACTGCCTAAATACCAATCTTGAGAAATTAAGCTTCTCAAAACCAAGGATAAAGTTAATTCGAAGACTGCAGATCCAATCCATCACCGGAACTG
>NC_068990.1:53363140-53363510 GCF_001194135.2 Octopus bimaculoides
TCAACACCCACAATCTTAGTCCTTTTTTTCTCCTTTCGTTTTTCTTGTCTAACTAAACAGTAACTTAAAAGCAACAAAATAGAAAACAGAAAAAAAAATGCCTCCCATCCCACCCAATTTTCTGGAGTACATGATATGTTTTTAACAATCAACCACAATCATATCCCTAAATCGGGATTGCTAACATAGAGTAGTAGTAGTAGTCATTGTTTACTTTGGCCGATATTGGAGACAAGCTTTTAATAATCCAAGCCTGGACGCTCCTTTCACTCCTCCTCCCATCATCCTTCACGTGAAGTTTATGTTTAGCAAGTACACTGTTTGCCTTTAATTTCTCTATTGTTTATACAGTTTTGCTTGGATTGTAAAC
>NC_068990.1:53363520-53364559 GCF_001194135.2 Octopus bimaculoides
TAACACACTGCCTAAATACCAATCTTGAGAAATTAAGCTTCTCAAAACCAAGGATAAAGTTAATTCGAAGACTGCAGATCCAATCCATCACCGGAACTGTAAAAGTTTATCATTTAAATATATATGGGCATGTCTACATACGCAACTATATGCATGAGAATACTTACATATAACATACAAATCTGCACCTACATACATACATACATACATACATACAAACAAACAAAAAAAACCTGTTGTTGATGTTGAAATTCCCATGAAGGAGCCTCAGATCTAGGTTCTTTCTCTCTTGGCAAGAAATCCTGAAATAAACTGAATAATGACACTCATACATACAATACACTTCCTAAATACCAATCTTGGAGAAATTAGGCTTCTCAAAACCAGAAAGGAGAAAGATAATTCGAAGACTACAGATCCAATCCATCACTGAAACTGTAAAAATCTGTAGAACTTTCCAGAAGTTTATCATTTGAATATATATGAGCATGTCTAAATATGCAACTATATGCATGAGAATACATACATAAAACAAAACATACAAATCTGCATATATACACACATACATCCAAACAAAAATATGCTGTTGATGATGTTGAAATTCCTATGAAGGAGGTTTGGATCTAGGTTAGAAACCGGCTCTTTCTCTACTGGCAAGATATCTTGAAATAAAACTGATCCATAACATACATACTGGTTAGAATAAATTGAAATAAAACTGAACGACACACATATATACCTACGTAT
Source organism: Octopus bimaculoides (assembly GCF_001194135.2). Classification (NCBI taxonomy): domain Eukaryota; kingdom Metazoa; phylum Mollusca; class Cephalopoda; order Octopoda; family Octopodidae; genus Octopus; species Octopus bimaculoides. The sequence continues at coordinate 53,364,268 of NC_068990.1, forward strand.
GTGTGTGTGTATATGTATGTATGTATGTATGTATGTATGTATGTATGTATACACACACATATACCTGTCATTGTACATTTTATGCATACACTCATACACTTGCTTATATATAAACATATATATCCACACACACACACACACACACACACACACACACACACACACACACATACATACATACATACATACATACATACATACATACACACATACATTCATTTATTCATTCAATATGTGTGTGTATGTGTATCCCTATCCAGTTACGCAGAGAGGAGGAAAGCTGCTATCATTT
>NC_068990.1:53365165-53365563 GCF_001194135.2 Octopus bimaculoides
TTTGCCTTTAATTTCTCTATTGTTTATACAGTTTTGCTTGGATTGTAAACTATTTTTCACTAGAATACTAGCAACGAAATTGTGTTGCTATTTACTCGGTGTCGATGGTGGTAGTAGTCGTGGAAGTGTGACTAAGTTATTGGTAACAAGAGTGAAAACTATTATTTCATACACGCGTACACATATATTTAATAACCACACACAAACTCTGATACATATCTATATCTATATACATATATGTGTAAATAAACCTATACAGATATTCATTTATATAAATGACTGTGTGGATATGAATTCTGTGAATATATCTTTTCAGTGCATAAGCACTAATTCAATATATACATACATACATACATACATACATACATACATACATACATACATACATACATGCATAC
>NC_068990.1:53366507-53370295 GCF_001194135.2 Octopus bimaculoides
GATGTATATAAAATACTTATTATATAAAGATAGAAAAATATTATTAAAAATATCAAAATGATAAACATTCCATAATCAACCCTACGGCCATTATAATATAAGCTAACAGGTATATTATATGCAAAAACCAATTAACGAATTTTTTCGTTTAAAATACAATTTGAACGAAGTTTAAGGTTAAAATAATAAAGATAGAATTAGCACATATTTAAACAATGCAATAGTTTAAGCTAGACTATTTATGACTAAAAACGTTTATTTATAAGAAGTCTAGTGAAAATATTGCGTAAAGAATAGGAATAGAAATAAAAATAAGAATGAAAATATTATGAATGAAAGATTAAACTTTATATAACTTAAGTCATAATAATAAAAAAAAATTAACGATATTGTATAATGAAATAAATAAAAAGACTAGTTATTTATCTCATAAAATAGAAAGAAATATTAAACAGTATTAATCGAAAATATTTCAACCCTAATCAAATCGAAGTCTGCTACAGCTTCAATCACTTCCTCAGATGTGATCGGCCCCTCACAAGACTCACAAGACTCCGCATCCTGCCCCGAAAGGCGCGGAAGCCTTACTACCCCTCTTGAGGTCGCAGATATTTTGATGTAACTTTTTTTTCTACTGAAAAGGTATCGATTAAAATTATCATTAGAAATGAATAGGAACATTTTGATAAGTATAGCTTTTGCTCTGTTAAACGAATTTATATCATTGTTTGAAAAAAATATGTATTCATGTATTTTTATATTATTCAATTGATTTTTAATGATAATTTTAATCGATACCTTTTCAGTAGAAAAAAAAGTTACATCAAAATATCTGCGACCTCAAGAGGGGCAATAAGGCACCTATTCACCTTCAATTAATGTAAACTTTTAAATTTTAAAATAAAAGTATACTTTTCTTAGGCTTACATGATAGAAAAAGTATGAGGAATTCAGAGTCGTTAGTCGCATTGAACAAAGATTAGTAGAAGAAAAGTTATGGGGTGAAATACCACGAAATTTCGTGTAAGAGAGTAAGGAAGTAACGCTTATCAATAAAAATATTAATTAAAGAATATTTTGCTAAAATGTTTACGTTCTAAGGCCGTAAGCTGGCAGAAACGTTAACGCGCCGAGCGAAATGCTTATCGGTATTTCACCTATGTTTACATTTTGAGTTCAAATTCCACCGAGATCGACTTTGCTTTTTATCCATTTCGGATCTATTCAATTTGACGTACAAATTATTTAATTTTTTTTTAGTAAACACTTTGAAACTTCCGATACTGGTACAATGTGTCACATACAACAGTGTTTACTCTTAACGTTTTTGACAAAATTTTGTATTTTAGAAGTTATTTCGTCACAAGTTACAGAATGACAACGGACAAATTCGTGTTTGATAAGTGCCAATACACGAAATTCTCAGGTTTTGACTTACTATCTAACTTCTGCCGATATATATGCATATTATACATATATGTGTAAAAAAAATCTCATCACGCAATCAAACCAAGGAAAGAGCCTCTACCTTGTCGCTCGACACGCTAAAATAGCAGCCAATGTATCCCCCTACCCAGTATTTTATAAGGTAAAATCCTAAATCATTAATTGACACATTATTAATTACCTTATAACAGCAATGATTGGAAAAATCATGGATTACATGGAAAAATGCGAGCATGAAAAGTCTTATTCTTTAGATTATAAACCTGGAAAAGTACAGGACAAGTTATTACACCTGTAAAAGTATAGGGCAAACTATTAATTCAAGTGAAGTAAGGAATAAGAAACTTTTCACTTAAAATTTGAATATTAAAAATATTTTATTATAGTTTACAATAACACTATACTTATTTAAGTAGAATTTGGCTAATTTACTGCCTTAAATACAGAAAAAATGTGACTAATTAGACAAACTTACAAATTAGCTGAACAGTTTTGCACAATAAATTTAAAAGATGAGAGCTGTAAAGAGTGATAAATTAGAAGAACTAGCATGTAATAACAAATGGTGGTATACTCTAAAATGAGCCATAAAAGTTGAGTCTATTAGCTATAGCATAAATTTAGTGGCCAAGGAACGTAAGAAAGAAGAGGGTCTAGTTAAGAACTTAAAGGAAGCCTTGAGGACTGGCGGTGCAGCCCAGGCTGGAATTAACCAGCATTTCGAAACCCAACACATGGGGTGCTAGACATCGTGCAGTGAGTTGCGAAGGAATCAAGGCCGTTGGATGGGGTCGAGTGGTGGAAGTTCAACGTGGAAATAATTTCACAGTTCGATCTTTGATAAACCATCAAGGTGTGTTGATAAACGGACCCAAGGAAATGTGTGAGGTTTTCAGGAGCACTTCGTCCAGCTTTTCGGGGAACGATAGACCGGATGGTAGGAGGGACCTCTGGACTTCCTTACCGGGTTTCCGCGCCTTTCGGGGCAGGATGCGGAGTCTTGTGAGGGGCCGGTCACATGAGAGGAAGTGATTGAGGCTGTAGCAGACAGTGGCATAGATAAGTTACCGGGACTGGATGGTCTACCCTACGAGTTATATAAATGTATGCCAGACTTGTTCGGGTACCTGCTGGCTAGTGTGTACGCGAACTGGCAACAGAATGGGTTTATTCCCGGATCTGTGCGCCGATGAGTGGTGACACTGATCAGAAAGGACCCAGACAAGGGGGATCGTATGGATAATTTCCGGCCCATCACTCTCCTAAACACAGAAGTGAAGATTTGGGCCGAGGTGCTAGCAAAAAGGTTGGCGCGTGTCACGGATGGTCTGATCGGGGAGGCACAGACATGTGCCATTCCCGGCAGAAGCATCCAGGATAATCTCCGCCTCCTCCGCTACACCTTAGAGGGGTTTGGGAGTAAATCTGGCAAAAGTGGGGCATTGGTACATTTAGATCAATCTAATGCTTTCGATTGGGTTGACCATCACTATCTGGTATCTGTTCTTGCACAGTTCAGCGTGGGGCTTGGTTTCATTAGGTGAATAATTCAATTGTTTGTAAACATTGACTCGATCGTTCGAGTGAACGGTTTTCTCTCAAGACCGTTCCGCATCAAACGCTCGGTTCGCCAAGGGTGCCCACTCTCACCGCTTTTGCATGTGATGGTTCTTGAGCCGTTACTGTGAAGGTTGAGTGGCATCCCGAGAGAGCCAGGATGTGGAGAATTGGTTTCAGCTTATGCGGATGACATCACCATCAGCGTGACCAAAATGGAACACCTACAGAGAGCAGGCAGGGCCATTGAGGTTTACGAGACGGTAGCAGGAGCAAAGATTAACCGAGAAAAATCAGTCGGTTTGCAACTCGGCACCTGGAGGAGCAAATCGATGCCTTCAGAGAGCGTCGTATGACGTTGGACGGAGGGCCCGGTTAAGTTGCTAGGGGTCTGGTTTGGTCTGGACCTCCAGGTAGAGAAAAACTAGCCGAGGTTTCGAGCAGGGTAGCTCACATAGCCAGGACCTGGTTTATAAAAGAGTTTGTCTTACTGATAAGCTGCTTAAGGAATGTATTTTTTGGTGGAATGGGTATGTCCTTAAGTGATGCGTTGATGTTGAATAACTCCATATTTGGGATCTATTAAGGTAGCAGGTTTAATTATGGACCTGTTCAAAATATATAATTATGTGTATTTCTTCTATCTTAATGAATAAAAATTCTTCTGATAGAATAAATGGGTTAATAGAAACCAATGTAGCAAAGAACACAAAATAACTGTGGTTAGCTCCTGTTTTTAAGGCAGGAACTCCTTGAAATTTTGGGTATTTGAGTATATTTAAGAT
>NC_068990.1:53374485-53375903 GCF_001194135.2 Octopus bimaculoides
AGCCTCATGGTTAAAGTGTGAAAGTGGATAAAAGCTCCTCGGACAAATGCCCCACGGTTACATTTTTCGGTTATTTTCTTTATTGTTTTCACCTTTTACTTGTTTCAGTCATAAGGCTGTGGCCATGCTGGGGTCACCGCCTTAAAGAATTTTTAGTTGAACGTATCAACGCCAGAAATTTTTTAATTTTTTACTTGTTGCAGTTATTAGACTGTGGCCATGCTGGAGCACCACCTTAAAGAATATTTAGTCGAATGCATCGACACCAGAATTTTTTTAAATTTTTACTTATTGTAGCAGCTATTAGACTGCAGCCATACTAGAAATTTTTAGTCGAATGTATCGACATCAGAATAAAATTTATTTTTACTTGTTGCAGTTAGACTGCGGCCATGCTGGGACACAGCCTTGAAGAATTTTTAGTCGCAGAAAGATCAGCATTTCAAAATTTAAATTTAATGTCTTTTGTTTTCTTCTCTCAGCACTTACAGATTAATGAGAATGAGCCGACCTTTTGAACTTTCTTCAGCTGTTGAAGGTCTAGCAGAATTTTGGCGCTGAAAGCTAGAGATTCAAACGTACTTCTTATCGTTTTTATGTTTCTACACATTTCTTAAAGTAAATGCTTTCCATTTTGTTAGAATTTAGACAATATGTACATTGAGTAGTAAAGGGTCTTGTGTTCTGTTATTCTACTCTACTTATTTATTTTCGATTGAATATATTTTGTTTACTTAAAAATTGGAATTTTGGAAAATATAAGTTTTTTTTTACAACCGAGATTTCCGTTTTTTACGTGAAATTATAAACATTTAAAAAAAGATTTGGCTGTTATTTCTAGCGTGTGGAGAGTCCTTTTAGGCTTAACTTCATGTGCTGGTTGAATATTGTAGGACGCGGAAAGTTCGTGTTGGCTTACACGGACGACGTCGCCGTTATAGTGTCGGAAATCTTGGAAATCGAGGTGGTCGGTACTGTTCTAAGGAAGTACGAAGAGGTAACAGGAGCAAAGCTCAGCCAGAAGTCAATGAACCTGCAGCTCAGCACCTAGAGAGTCAGAGCCATGCCAACCGACAGTGTTGTAGGGCACTGGACGGAAGGACCAGTTAAATTGCACGGGGTCTGGTTTGGTCCGGACCTCCAGGTGGATAAAAACTGAAGAGGGGGAAGGGGGAGGCGACGAGTAGGGTAGCAAATGTCACCCAGAAATAGGCAGAGAGGAAGCTGTTCCTCAAGGGTCGGATGGAGGTGGCGAGTGCGTACATCGCTTCTGTCATCTACTACCGCCTGAACATAGTTCCTTGTCCCACTTCGTGCCTGATAAAATTGGAGCGCTTGCTCTTCCACTTTCTATGGAAGGGACGTGTTCTGCTCGTCAGGCGGTCCATCTGCTGCCAATAGCCGCTGAGTGGAGGACT
>NC_068990.1:53375913-53380746 GCF_001194135.2 Octopus bimaculoides
ATGGAGCTATAGTCCAGGGTCAAGCGTAGACCAAGAAAGGGTGCTTGATACCTGGAGCGACGGCAAGCGCTCATGGCCTTCTGCCAGTCGGGCAACGCAGTCGGTGGAAGATCCGCCATGGAGTTTTATAGAGGATTAGTTGAAGGAAAGAGCGACAACGTACTCGAGGAAACTCTGGGCGTCGAGGAGGATCAACTAACTGGTTTTTTCCGGAGGCCTTTTGGAGCAGGGTCTATGGGTAACTTCCAGAAATTTCTGGCCTGGCAGAGCTACCGGGGAGCTCTGCCGGTTCGAGACAAGCTCTACAGACATGGAAGTGCTGTCAGACGGACCTGTCCGAGGGGTGCACAGGGGGATGAAACCGTCCTGCATGCACTCGTCCAGTGTCCATGTATTACTAACCTGGGGAGTTTTGTTGAACAACTGTTGTCACATGTAGGGCGGATCCAGTTATCAGCCGAGTCCATTGTGCCCTGCTGCCTTCTTTTGGCCGGGAGGGAAAGGCAATTCTTCTCTGCTTGATGGCTATAGCGAAAGTGGTAGTGTGGTGGACGAGGCTGAAAGGACTGACATACACTTTCCTCTTCAGCCGAGCCCTCATTGATATTTTCAAGTTCCACTTGAAAAAGAAAGTGAGGGTAGAGAGGGAAGTACTTTTCTCCAGTAATTTTGTTGAAAAATGGGTGAATGTCGCGAAAATGGCTCGTGTGAATGGGCTTATTCTGAATATTCGCCTGTAAGCTGGAGCAGTTGAAGAGAAGAGGAGTGACTACCTGGCGTGCCCTTGGTAGTGGGGTGACCAGGATGTGTAAGATACCCTAGTTGGCCCTGGGTGGAACTCTCCCCTACTGGGGAATTTTGTTGTTTAATTGTTCTTTGTTAACTGCTTTGCTTTTTTGATTGTTTATACGTTTCTGTTTTAAACCGCAGTTGTCCCTTGTTTTGTACTGTCCCTATATATTTGTGCACTCGGCCGTTGTGGTCAATAAAGAAAGAATTATTATTATTATTATTATTATTATTATTATTATTATTATTATTATTATTATTATTATTATTATTATTATCATTATTATTATCAAGGTGGCGAGCTGGCAGAGTCGTTAGCACGTCGGGCGAAATGCTTAACGGTATTTCATCTGCTGTTATGTTCTGAGTTCAAATTCCACCGAGGCCGACTTTGCCTTTCATTCTTCCGGGGTCACTAAATTAAGTACCAGTGAAACACTGGAGTCAATGTAATCGACTAGACCCCTCTCCCAAAATTTCAAGCCCTTGTGCCTTCAGTAGAAAGGATTATTATTATTATTGTTCAGTAGTTTTATTTTTATCACGTGCACAATCGAGCGCAGCTCTGTGTGCCTAGGGTATGTGCTGTGGTTTGTTGTGTTCTTATTTTCACTGTATTGCAAGTGCTTTACGTAGGATGTGTGCAGCGTCTAGTAGTGCTATTTACTGTATGTTATACACACTTGTAAGTCCTGGTGTTTTTGTTATGTATTTGTCTGAATTTTTTTTTATCATACCTAATACGCCTACTATTATAGGAATTGTTTCTGTTTTTAGGCTCCACATTCGAGTTACCTCTATTTCCAGATCTTTGCATTTTGAAAGTTCTCTGTTTCTTTTACAGAAACGTTGTCTGTTGGAATTGATACATCGATGAGAAGACATCTTTTCCCTTGTTGATATCTGATAACTATATCCGGGATATTAGCCTTGATTTCTCTATCTGTATGCATTGGCATATCCCAGAGTATGGTTGCTTTCTCATTTTCTATGACCTTTTCTAGGGTGTGCCTATACCATCTTTTTTTCTGTTGTGATTTTATAATGTTGGCATAGCTTGTATGCCAGTATACATGGATCCCAACTCTGTCATATCTGTGAATATGTTCTTTCTTAGCCAGGACTGGGAAGCCAGAGACAATATGATGCATTGTTTCTTCTCAATGACCATATGTTCTGAATTATTTGTATTTCTTTGCATTATGATTTTGGTGATTTCTGGTGGGAAAGCTTTGACCTTGTGTTGCATTTAAAATCCTTCAGTTTCTGCTTAGAATCCTGAGCCTCTCAGCCATTGTTGGGATTTTGCTTTATCTACTTCTTTTTCGTTTATCTTAACCAATATTTGCCATCTAGGGACTTTTCTTGCCATCATTTTACCATGATACACTGTTGTTTAAGTTTTAGTTTGGATTTCAGTTATTTTACAGCTTTTGTTTCTTCTTTTACTTCACAGTTGTCAGGTACTATGACTTCATTTTTGTATTTTTCAGCTTCCTTAAAGATAGAAAACAGTTCTTTGTTTTGCGGCTATTTGTATTAGTTTCCTTGCTTCTGAAGTAGGCATTTCTGTAATTCTATAGTGGTTATTTCATAATAGTTTTCTAGCTGAATAAGGCCTCTACCACCTTCGATACGTTGTATATATAACCTTTCTATGTCAGATTTTGAGTGGTGCATCCTAAATTCTGTTATTATTTTTCTTGTTTTCCAGTCTATTTTGATTAGTTCATTTAGAGTCCAGTTAAGAATATTGTAGCTGTAAAAGCTGGGACTGCTAGAGTGTTGACACCTATTATCTTGTTTTTCGCATTGAGCTTTGTTTTCACTATTAATCTAACTCGTCTGTAGTATTCGCTTCTTATCTTCTCTTTCATTTGTGTGCGTTGTATCGGATCTAGTTCATTGATTTCTAAGTATTTTTATATCTGGCTTTGTTCTAATTATCGTATTTAATTTGCTTTATCTAGTGTGATGTTGCTACCCTTAACTTGTTTTCTTCTTTTCAAAGTTGCTTTGACACATTTTTCTAAATCCGATTTCACGTTTATTCCTTTGGTAAATGTTGAAGTCCCACGACATCTTATATTTCTTACTTTGTAGTGTTTTACTTCGTTAATGTTCATACCATTTATCAGTGTGATCAAATCCTAGCTTTTTACATAACTCCCAGTGGATTACTCTCTCTAGGTTGTCATGTCTTTTCTTGTATTCTTTCTGTGCTAGCATGCTACATTCACTTAGTGTATGAGTAACACTTTCGTCTTTTGATTTGCATAGCCTACATTGGTAGTGTACCTTGTTTTTGTCTATCTTGGCCGTTATCCAATTAGTCCTTAATGTTTGATCTTGTGCTGCTGCTAACAAACTTTTTTTTTCTATATTTTGTAATTATGTTTTACATACATTGACGCTTTTGATTATATTTTCAATCCAAACTTGCAAGGATGAATATTTCATTTGATAAATTCTTTTCAGAAATTGTCTAAAACCCTTTAAAAAAATATTTAATGTTTATTCGTTCTAACCTTTTTATGATGAAACTGCAATTAAATCGTGTTATATGTTTGAGTGGTACTTAAAAGAATCTCTTGCGCCGCGAGAAATGTTACATGTTATCAACACAATTATGATATGCTAATTCCCTTTTTCAGCCCTTCCTATGATTCATATGATCAAACTGTATTCATTCCAAGATTTCTGGAATCGATTCTCTGAGCAGTTGACATTTATCTATTAATAGATCAGATATCTGATGAAATGGCAGACGACTGTATAGTTCACCAATTATGAATAAAATGAATAAATTACCAGGTTACAGAAACATATGTAGCATGTATTGAATTGTTACCGTCCATTCGTGTATACATACGTGTATTTACATATATATGTATGTATGCATATACGTTTTTGCTTCATGAAAGACAATAAGAAAAATTCATGTTGCAAAATCTAATTATTAAATGAATACTATTATATACATATACTAATATATATGTTTTGTGTATCTTCTGGTGGCTGCAATGACGTAGCGGAGTATATAACTCTCATGACGCCGGTGTTAAAACACCTTAGAGCCATGGACAGGCGAGATAACTCACCTTCAATCCCATTTGAGAGTGATGGACATCGATGTTTCGCCATTTTTGTGGCTTATCAACACCACCTACCCACCTGAATTGAAGGCGAGTCAGCTAGCCAGTCCACCGACTTAATTGCGAATGGCTTGTAAAATCACGAGCTGGTATGCCCGGAAATTGCTTACCTAAGAGAAAATTTACTTATGAAGTAAAAGCAGCTCATGTATAATAAATATTGTTAAATACATATACTAATGTATATATTTTGTTTATTTTCCGGTGGCTGTAATGGCGTAGGGGAGTATATAACTCTCAGGTCGCTGGTGCTAAAACACCTTAGAACCATGGATAGGCGAGATAACTCACCCTCAATCCAATTTGGGAGTGATGGACATCGATGTTTCACTATTTTTGTGGCTTATCAACATCAACTACCCGCCTGGGTTGAAGGTGAGTCAGCTAGCCAATCCAACGGTTTGTATAATCATGAGCTAGAATGCCTGTAAATTGCAGCCACCGGAAAATACACAGAGTATATACATTAGTATATGTGTTTAACAATATTTATTATACTAGAGCTGCTTTTACTTCATGTAAATTTTCTCTTAGGTATGCAATTTCCGAGTATACCAACACATGATTTTACAAGCCATGAGCATATAAGTCGTTAGACTGGCTAGCTGACACACATTCAACCCAGGCGGGTAGGTGATGCTGATAAGCCACAAAAATGGCGAAACATCACTCCCAGATGGGATTAAAGGTGAGTTATCTCGCCTGTACATTGCTTTAAAGTGTATTAACACCGGCGACATGAGAGTTATATACTCCGCTACGTTATTGCAGCCACCGGAAAATACACAAAACATATACATTAATATATCTGTTTTTACTTCATATATTAATTATTAATAGTGTCTTCAGCTTAGTAACTCGGAGTTTTCATGTTTTGAGAGAAAGAGAA
>NC_068990.1:53380811-53381681 GCF_001194135.2 Octopus bimaculoides
GAGAGAGAGAGAGAGTATTTTTGGTGAATAACATATTTGCAAAATAGGAAGACGACAGCCAGACTTTGAGGAGCGATTTTTCCTGATGCTAAATGCATTTACCGTGAGAAATTCTAAAATACAGTCAGATCTAGAATTTTCGAAAGTTGTTGACGGCTGTAGATGCATACTATTAATATTACAAAGGAGCGACAGTATTTCCTGGATATGAGCAGTAATTTTGCTTTACTTATTTATTTTTTATTTTTGATGGGATCAGCTGTTAAAAGGATTAAGATCGGTATGACCCTGTTGGAGGATGCCTTCAAGGTGTCAGTTCCTGGATTCCCTGCCTACACGTCATACATAAATCACAAACACAGACAGCAAAGAATCATTCATCATGCCAACATTAATCAGTATTTTATGTCCGATATTGATTACAAATCATAACAATCCGGGAAAGATATTTTGTTGAGAGAATTTATATGGAGTCATTATAGACAACGGACAATTAGCTTTCTTATTTATAGCTCTTGATACTGATAGCTTTGCCGAAACAGTATGCCATGCATGCGCGCGCGCGCGCGCGCGTGTGTGTGTGTGTGGGTGTTTGTGCGCGCGTGGTGCGTGTGTATGTGTGTACATGTGTGTGTGCTTATGCGAGCTCGTATTTATACTTGCGTGTATGTATGTATGTATGTATGCATGCATATATTTGAGGTATGTATTTATGTATATATTTGTATGTATGCATGTATGTATGTATGTATTTGATGTAATGTTCACATTGCTTAATTAAATGGAGTCGCATGAAACGATCGTACTACATTAACTTTGGATATCCTTGTTGCTTATTTTGACTATATATATATATATATATATATATAT
>NC_068990.1:53384578-53385319 GCF_001194135.2 Octopus bimaculoides
TATATATATATATATATATATATATATATATATATATATGTATATATGTATGTATGTGTGAGTGTGTGCGTAAAAGTAATAGTTTATATTCGGGTGTACACTTTGTACTACGCCGTTTAAATCCCGTTCACAGTATTTGGCTACCTAATGTCAACAATAGTATGGAGGTAAATGTCACTGGATTTACTTTAGGAATTCCTTTGTGCCCGTAGATTTTATAAAAAATATGAGAGAAACAAAATGTAATTCGCGAGACTCTTTATTCAGAACCGCTACGATTGTTTCGAGCCATCAAAGCCCTGGCTTGCAGGTGAGACGCTGTACAAATTGTTGTGATGCATCCTAGGTGGAGATGCGACTTTACAAAAAGCACCCCGTTTTTTATTTGCCGTTTCGCTTATTTCTATAACAATACATTTTCATAATCGTAGTGAGCTATGACGTTTCCATAAGGAACTAAGGAATAGTGAAAACATCTCATATAAGCAATGAAATGAAGTATACAAGGAAAAAAAATAAGTAAACAAAAATATAAAGAATTCAATCAAATAAAATTTTAAATACTGATAACAAGACACCGATAAATAAAGTATAAAATATACATGCGATCAGAATAGAACAAAAAGATATTCGGACATTTATTTTGATCTTTACATTTCATCAAAACAAATAATCTAGCACATACATACATACATACATACATACATACATACATACATACATACATACATACATACATAC
>NC_068990.1:53386771-53391966 GCF_001194135.2 Octopus bimaculoides
TGTTTTAGGAGAAATAAACGGTTTCGCATTTTCTTTTCAATTTTCTCAAATTTCTTTACCAACGTTGTGTCATCTATTCGTTATGGTGTGATGTAGAAAAGTTCGAATCAGGGGGAGGTAATCAGTGATTTTTGCGGTATAAGGGAGATAATCAATATGTTGGGAATGATTAGGTTTTGTTAATTTAACATGATTTGGTTTGATAGAATAAAATATTAGAAATGATTTAAGTTTGGTTGATGTTTTTCAATGAGGTAAGTTTCCTTATTTAAAAATGCTAGAAATGGTTAAGTTTTGGCTTGATATGCACCATAGTGTCAGAAAAAATACCAGAGATTTTAGACTGCAAGAACTCAAAAACACCCTCATTGACAGACACTACCCAGTCCAACTCATAGAGGATAGAATCAGACGTACAACACAAATCGACATAAAAACCTTAAGAAAAGTACAACACATCAACACACTGTCCCCGAAAATACTACCGTACATATCCACTTACAACTCCAGAAACAAAGAAGCCTTCGCCATCATCACCCCAAACCTACCAATGCTACAAAATGACCCTTAACTAAAGGAAATTTTACACACACTTAAGATCATTAAAAGCCACAAACAAAGGCAAAATTGTTTTCTAAAATAACAGACGCAAAAGTGAAAAAATGTGGTCGACCAAATTGTGCAACATGTCCCATCCTTCTAGAAGGATCAGAATTCCTTTTTAAATAGGGACAAAAATTCAAAATCAAATCTGACTTTACTTGTGCCTCGGAAAATCTGATTTATGCTAAAAAGATGCTCGGCTACCACTAGAATTACATAGAGTCCACGGGGGTTATAGCTCAGACGCAGTTGCATTCTGCACCGACAGCAGATTGCATTTCCAGAATGCAGAGTCATACCCTTTTGTGAACACGTTGACAGATGCGCAAAACAACTGCTATCACAATTTGTAATCTTTCCATTTTGTCACTGTGCTATTGGAACACCAACACAAGTTAGATTAAATGAGGAAACCTACTTCATTGAAAAATATACGTCAAAACTTAACCATTTCTAGCATTTTCAAATAAGGAAACCTACTTCATTGGAAAATATCAACCAAAACATAACCATTTCTAACATTTTATTCTGTCAAAACCAAATCATGTTAAATTAACAAAACCTAATCATTCCCAATAGTTTTGATTGTCTCCCTTTTATCTAAATATCCCTGATTACCACCTCCTGATTCGAACTCTTCTGCATCACACCATAACGAATAGATGACACAACATTGGTAAAGAAACTTGAGAAATTTGAAAAGAAAATGCGAAACCGTTTTTTCTCTCAAAACAATGTCACTATACACAAAATTTAATATCATTTTCCTAACATGATGATTTTAGTATATTTTTAACCATATAATACAAATCTTCTATAGTTATTTCCTTCTATTTTGTTTTTTATACATCCAAGCACTTGCTTTCACATACCAACTCTCTCACCATATATATATATATATATATATATATATATATATATATATATATATATATATATATATATATGGTGAGAGAGATACTATATTAACGATGTCCGAGTGGTTGAGTTCCATTTTTAATCTCTCTTATAATTGATATGATGAAACTGTAATCATTCCAAGATTTCTGGAATTGTGATTTTTATGTATTAATAGTTCAAATGTCTGATGAAATGGCAGATGATTTCTGATTGTGTAATGCACCAATTTTGAATATATTACTATGCTACAGAAACATATGCAGCATGTATCGAAATGTTATCATCTATTCATCATATCTTATTATACATACATATATACAGTTATATGTATATGTGTATGTATATATATGTATGTATATATATGTATCATGTATGTATATGCATGTATATATGTATGTATATAAGATTTTTGCTTCCTGAACGAAAATAAGAAAAATTCATGTTGCAAAATATAATTATTAAATGGTGTCTTCAGCTTAGTAACTTGGAGTTTTCATATTTTATAGATTGATAGATGAAACGAAGATCTGTATCTTCATTGTCTGATGAAACGTGTATGGGGCAAAACACTCCAGACATCCACTCACCTACACACGGATACATACACATAATTTGGGCCACTACTAGCACTCAAATCATATCATGCAATTATTTAAGACATCAATTGAAGACGGGTACATATAGTAGGTGTGTTCTCTCTTTCCAGATGCCTTTCATAAAAAATTTAGATATTATAATTAAATTGGATTTGCGATTAGCATTCATTTGCATGACCTGCATTTATGTAGAAAATGTCACTGATATGTATGTATGTATGTATGTATGTATGTATGTATGTATGTATGTATGTATGTATGTAGGTATGTATGTATGTATGTATGTATGTAGGTATGTATCTATATATATATATATATGTGTGTGTGTATACATACATATGTATATGTATATTGTATATGTATATATGTATGTGTATATGTATGCATATATGTATGTATGCACTTACATGTATATATATATGCATATTTATTCATCCATTCGCATATTAATATAATTATGGTGGAAAAAGCTAGTGAATCTGTTACAAAACTGCATGCAAACAGCAACGTATTGCTGTCTTGTTGCAGCGTTTATAGAAAACAGCTGTAAAAATCGCATCTGAATAAACAACGAAGTCCATCCGATGTATTGAAGGGAACAGAGATAGGCAGTTGTAACATTGATTCAGAAAACAGATCATATGTCTTAGATCCACCTCATTCTAGTTAGATGTTTGTGTTGAAGCTAACATAATCTAACATTATAAACACGAGTCATTGAATGAGAACTTCTATATGGTCGCTTGACCAGCTACATGTAGTAACCTAATCTCATGAAATTTAACATTTAAACAATAAAAATGTAGTCCTAGGCATAATTCTAATTAGGCAAGATGACACCCCCCTCCTGACTACTTTTGATCATAAATCCGGGTTAATCATCATCATCATCATCATCATCATCATCATCATCATCATCATCATCATTCGCATTAGCAATAGCAGCAGCAATAAGAACAGCAATAACAATAACAGTAATGAATCTATAAGTTCCAATGTAGTCACTTGACTGGCTAGAACTAACAACACCACTACAAATACTCGCACAACAGCCATCGCTACAATCACTATCATTTCCATCTCATCACCATGAACAACATCACCACCACCACCACCACCACCACCACCGCCACCGCCGCCGCTGCCGCTACAAATTCTGTAGTAGCATTACACGTCTCATGTTCCAAAAGAAATTGTATTTTAACAGGTTTTGTGCAGTTGTTTTACTATTTGACATCAACCAGTTTTCTATCACCACACTCCTACCTACTCACAGTAATAAATACACTCACTAATAACGTCTCCCTTCAATTAAACATTTTGTAAACTTTATACTTCAACACTCCCAACTAAACATTAACTGTGTTAACCTTGCCCAACCAAATGCATCCTTTCAATTCAAAGGCCCTTTGACGTCGTATGCTCAGCCCTTCTTCTCTAGTAGTTATACATTTCTGTAGAATTCCCACCTGTAGCTGTCGACCACGTCTTCTTCATACCAACACGTTGCTGGGTCTTACCGCACCAATGTCATCTCCTCTCCATTTCTCGACAGTTCTCATTAGTGCGTGTGTGTTGAGGAATAAGACATTACTTTCTAGAACAGCACCATTCAACAGAT
Source organism: Octopus bimaculoides (assembly GCF_001194135.2). Lineage (NCBI taxonomy): Eukaryota > Metazoa > Mollusca > Cephalopoda > Octopoda > Octopodidae > Octopus > Octopus bimaculoides. The sequence continues at coordinate 53,390,492 of NC_068990.1, forward strand.
TCCTCTGCTCAACATTTTGCTCCGAAATGAATAAATAAATAGATAAATAAAAATTCGTCACAAAAGAATATTTTCATTGTTAGTTAATGTAAACTATAACAAAATAAGTTAGAATTACTATTTTTACTATTTTTAGTGAAAGCATCATATGTTAGAATCTGGATAGATTTTTGGAAGCCAAACAAGAGGAACATGGATGGAATAGAAAGAAAAAAATTGATACTGCGAAGAAATGATGTTCCAATATCGACTGGTTCTTGTAAAATCAATCAGGGATGATCAAAACGACTGGTGATTAATTGCAATAGCAATGTCTAGAGATAAATTTCACCAGAATTCTTTATCTTATATGAACAATTTTCCCTTAACTGTTGTCAATGAATTTATAGAGAGGACCCTGCTGCGTTTTGAACCACTGTGCTCAGGATTTCACGATCTACCAAACCTCTATAAAAGGTAATAGACATATTGAAAAATTGTGTCGCTATAAAAGGCATTAACGTTTACGCGAATACGGTTCGACCAATCAGCTTTGGTTAACTTGTTACAGTCGACACAGTGAACTTCAAAGAAAGTGTTCGAGTTTCCCCCCAAAGATCGAAAGTTCAAGAAACTTTTGCCTGTTGTTATAAAAAATTGGTCAACGCCCAAACCTGAGCCATCCGCACAACATAGTATTTATCATTCTTAATACGCTCTTGGCAGATTAGAATGTGAATATTTGATCGCTGGTGTTTTCAATCATCAGAGTACGTCTCCTCCATTTAGACGATATGTGTTCATTACACAAGTGATTTAAATTAGTATTAGTGTGGTCATTCTCATCTTTACACGTAGCCGACTTAATTTTGTGCACAACCAGTGACGAATTAATAATTAAAGATCTACCAAAAGGTTCATATTAACAATGTTCTTGGTTCCTGAATTAAGTAATAATAGGGTTCGTGGTGTCTTTATCCGGTTATTTTCTTTTTTTTATCTGGTGGTTTTCTTTTTTTATCCTGTGGTTTTCATACAAATTGCAACAGATACCGTAGAAGAGTTGTGGTTGATTTCTATTTACGATAACAAGACAGAATAGTTAGGAAGAATATTGGGAAGATGGGGTAATAATCATTGCAGTATAACTTTGTGGGCCTTTGGGGAAAATTATGAGTACTTGTGACGAAAGAACTTTGAGAAAGAAACAATAATAACGATAATAAAACTGCAGTAAAGACCAAACATGTAGTGTGTGTGTGTTTAATTGGCAAAGTATGACTTTCCCCAAGTATAACAATATGAGTACTTGTGTCTAGGAAAAATGAATGGTTCTTTCTAGAAAATTGAAACTCTCCTTGTGAGTGGATTTGGTGGATGGAAACTGAAAGAATATTCCATGCGTGTATTATAGATAAATGCAATCAAATGTACTGTCAAAATACACACACACACACACACACACACACACACACACACACACACACACACACACA
>NC_068990.1:53392471-53401276 GCF_001194135.2 Octopus bimaculoides
ATATATATATATATATATATATATATATATATATATATATATAACAATAATAGAATGTATATTAAAGAGGGAATAAGGTCTATATATGCAAATAATAGCGATGATCTGAATGGGATGATTAAGGTCAATACAAGCAATAATATAAATACTTATAGTAATAGCGTAAATAAGAAACTATCGAGGGGTTCGGGAGATAACAGAGAGGCTGATAGAGTCTATTTTAGTAAAAATCGGAATACTAAGAATAATGATATTGTCTGGTATAATCTTCCTTTCAATTGCGCAATAGCTACTAATATATATAGAAAATTTCTGGCGATATGGGAGAAAATTTTCCCAGCTTCACATAAATATAGCATACTTTTCTCCGTAAGAAAATCAAAGTCTCATATAACACTCTTCCGAATCTGGGTACAATAATAACTCGCCTGAACAGGAAAAATATAACAATATCCCATAGGATTGATAATTATAATAGTAATAGTAGATTAACTCCCAATAACGATTCTAATAATCTTAATGATTTAAATATCAATAGTGCTAATGATAACACAGCTTCAGCCAATCATGATGCAGACCCAATAGGTAATATTAATGGAGTCAATGGACCACATTTAACCCTCACGGTGATTACATAACCTCTAGCGATACAATCCAAGACTTGAGGGTAAATGTAAATATAAAAAAAATAATTATAACACCCAGAGTAGTGGAGACGTAATCCGTGAATTTTAACTGTACCCTGAATGATGATTATAATTATTAATAGTATGATTTAAAAAAAAAAAACTACAATATTAAGGGCATTTGAAATTGTAGGGGAAAATCCCATTGTCTGCTATTAGGTCAATGTTTAACAAATAACGTTATATAAAAATGTACATTTATGACGGAAACTAATAATTTTACTTATATCGGGTGTTCTGTAGATATGGAAAAACGTTTAGATAACTGACTTTCATCCTTTAGACTAAGACATAAAGCTAGCAACTCATCATTATCTATGAAGATCTGGGAACTCAAGGATGATAATATTAAATTCAATGTAAAGTAGGATATAATGCGTAGAGCTCAACCAGCCTATATGAATGTGAACTATGTTGTATGGAGATATATTAAATATTCAAATATAGAGATAAAGACAACATAATTAATAATGAATTAGATCTTATAATGTCATGTGTTCATAGTATTACCCGTGCATTTAAATACTTTAGAAGCAGTAAATAATAAATACATTCTACTGTCTCTTTAATGACATAAGTTACACACTGTGCCCTATCATTCATAACTTACCCTCTGTAATATCATAACCTGTTTAGTAATGTGTTCTAGTGACCCTTAGCATCTTTGATAACTAACCATGATATCTGGATAACTTGTTCTCCACCCAATTTGTTTATACCTTACACATTATAACTCCTCTATCTAAATATTAATTCTCCGTATAGTTAATCTCTTACCTTTACATAGTATACCGAGTTTATAACTCCATGGATTAAACATTGAAACTCTATATAGCAATTAATATAACTTCCTCTCCTTCGAATTAGCACTACTTCATTAATTTATTATTAATTTTTAATTTGACATTTGTTCTTCTCTTCCTAATTTTATCTCTCCTCCTTTATAGTTTATGATTTGTTGAATCATTGTAACCCATCGTAAATTTCGACAATTTTTTGACGCTCTTTTTAACATATCGGTATCCACATTGCTAGTTACTTTCAGTAATATATAATAAACAAGATCTAGTATTCCTTTCATAAATCATACCTATGGCGCTTTCTCGTGATTTGACCTTATATAACCTTTGAATTGAAATGATTATTCTATGACTTAAACTAGGAAATAATTATCAATAATTTAGAATGTTATAAACCAGAAAATTTACACACTATTAATTATTACAATATGTATCTACCCATTTCCTAAATCAATTCCTTTCATATGTGCTTGATATAAAATACGTTTTTACCTTTACTACTAGTGGTCTTTTTTATATTTCGCACCTCCCCTAAGTACAAAATATACCCTTTAAGTTCTATTACTATTTATTTATCTTTATGTATTTTTATTGTATACATTTGTAAAACATTTTTTCACTTTTAACTTTATTTATATTAAATTCTGGTATATTTATTTTTATCTCCATCTCTTTATTTATAATAAAGATCTTATATTTTTATATTTTATTTTAAATTTTTATAGTTTTTATACTTTTATATATTTTACAATTTTTTAAATATATTCTTTTATATATTTTTTATATATCCTTTATATATTTATTTAAGGATTATATATTTTTTACAGTTTATATTTTATATTCGGAGTTATCGGACGTCTTTTTCCTACTGCTGTTTAAAGGTATTTGTTACATTATTGTTGATTTGTTTTTGTTGAACTCACCTGTATTTGTGTTTTTCGAGGCACTTTTTGTCTGCGTTGCAGCAGATTTGTTTCCCCTTTGTTTGAAGGAAACTTAATATGTCTTTTGTATCTCGTTTTATTCTCAAAATGAGTATATCCTTCGACGGGGAAAACTTACATTTTTACAAATTATTAGAAGCAATGGTAATGATCATGCCTGCGCCAGCAGACCAAACGGAAAATACGATAAAGAAACCGACGACAGCTCTGAGAAAAATAAGGGGGAAAATGACTAATTTCGCAGCTGTAGCTGGAGTAAACAAAGAAGACTTAAAAAGTGAACAAAACAAACTAGGAAAGTACAACGGTCTCCTTCAAAGGGAGGAGCACAACGTGAAATTGGTCCCTCTCAGCGAAGTCACTCACACCACCCAAAGGAAGACTATAATATTTAAAACGTATTTCATCAAAAACAAAAGAATTGATTTGGCCCCCGAAGAGGCTGTAGAAAAATTTTTACACCCCATATGGCAAGACATCACCGATATAGCCAGGGGAGGAGATATGCCACAGTGGAGGTACGTTTTACAACGAGGAAAAAGCCAGGCAACATTCGACAACCTCACTCAAGTTAGCCGAGGGTGTTCTCCTGCCAACATACCTTGGTGACGGTAGAAGAAATACCACTAGAGATTGATGTTGCCTGGCTCGTAGTAGCACTGGTATGGGACTTGGAGGACAAAATCACTATCCTTGAAGCCACCAAATTTCCCCAACAGAACTGGCAGAGGGTTGGGTTGGAGATGTTTATCCAATCTACCCCAGATTCAATATTGATTGGAGAAGAAACAGATCTAAGGGTCATGGTGGAGAGACGGAAACCTCGTTGTTATAAGTGTGGCCAAAAAGATCACATAAGAGTAGAGTGTCTTCCACCACCTGTACCCACACCACCCGCGAAAACTTCTGTACCTCCACCAACCGCGAAATCATCTGTACTCCCACTACCCGCAAAAACTTCGGTACCTCCACCAGCCGCGAAAACTTCTTATCCCACCACCTACGAAAACTATTCCTGAAGTGGGGAAAAATACAGAGAGACAGGAGCCTATAGAAGACTCGAAAACAGTCAAAAGAAAAGAAACAGGAGTCGAGACATTACCAGAAGATATAGATTGGACTATTGTCGGCCCCCAAAATAAAAAAAGAAGAAAGAGGAAGAACCCCCTCCCAACCCTCAAAGACACTAATACACCAAGCACAAGCACACGCGCACTCGCCACCATAAACACACAAGATCCCCAAACTCCTCACCCATCGCCCAGCAAGTCATGTATAAACATTACAGCCATTGACGTTAAAAACAGAATTAAAAAAACAAATAGTAAAAATCACAACAGTAAAACCATTTAACAAAACCCAAAACCCAAGTACACCACCTGATATTTATTTTTACATCATTAACAGTATAAATTACAGTGTAATTAAAAAATCATTCCCCGAGGACTTTAATCTCATTTATATAGACAATTCTTAAAGAATAGTCCATAAACCACACCATCTGAAGACCTGGACGAGGAGAGATTACCATCCCCACTTCTCTAAAGGCAAGACAACTTTATGCTCTTGTTCAATGTAGGTTGCATAAATGTACGCGGCCTGGGGTCAGAGTGGAAGCAAAGCTGCCTCTGTGACAACCCCAGGTCGAATAGATTGGATTTAATAGTTACTACTGAAATCAGACTGAGTGGACTGCAGGCTTTTTTTACCCCTCCTAAACGGCTACGAGAAATTATTTCTCCAAGCCAACCTGGAGTGGGAGGAGAAGTCGCAGTTCTACTCAGAAAAAAAACTGGATTTAGAGGTAAGAAGTGTCTTTGTAGACCCGGTGGGCAGGTTAATCGTTCTTGATGTGAGGCACAGCAGCGGTAAGTCTTTCAAGTTGGTTGCTGTCTATGCTCCTAGTGGAGCAGGGCAGTCTGACTATTTCAGAAGCCTAGAGAATTTTCTAGGAACGTCGCACACTTTAGTGTTGTGAGGTGACTTTAACATAATCTGCGATGCACCAGGATAAGAGAGGAAACTCTTGCCTCAGCGGTCTGCTAAAACGTTTTCAGCTGGCAGACCGATTCATACTGAATCACTCGGATGTACCATTGTGAATATAGGCGAATAACGAGGAGTCGTCCAGATCTTATCTAGATAGGATTATTGTTAGAATTAAAGATAAGAACGTAGCTAGTTGTCCACTACATCATATTGTCAACTACAATGATCACAAATTTGTGACCTGTAGGTTTGACTTAGATACTGTGTAGACAAAGACCCGGTTATTGGAAGATAAATAGGTCACTTTTGGCCTGTGAAGCCTGCAGGAACCGGATTAGGCAGTTAGTGATGAGGGTATTAACTGGTACCATTATTAACAACAAATGGTGGTATTCCCTCAAAAGAGCCATTAAAGTTGAGTCAATTAGATTTAGTAAGGAGCTAGTAAGAGGGAATTAACGTCACCGGATTGACCAACCTAGGAGACGTACAAGGTTTTTCATGAGCATTTCACCCAGCTTTTCTGGAGGGGTGACGTCCACAGTGTAGGGAGGACCTCACGGACTTCCTCGCCGGTTTGCCGCGTCTCTCGAGGTGGGAAGCGGAATGCTGTGAAGGGCCGATCACAGCTGCGGAAGTGGAGGAGGCATTGTCGGACTGCGGCGGGGACAAGTCGCCGGGGCTAGATGACCTCCCCTATGAATTGTATTATAGTATGCCAGACTTGTTTGGGCACTTACTTGCATGCATCTACACCAACTGTCAGCAGGATGGGAGTATTCTTAAGTCTGTGAGCCAGTGGATTGTGACACTGCTAAGAAAGGACCCAAACAAGGGGGATGTAATTGATGACTTTCGGCCCATCACTCTGCTTAATGCAGAGCTGAAGATTTTGGCCAAAGTATTTAGCAAAAAGGTTGGCGCGGGTCATGGGTAAATTTGTTGAGGAGACGCAAACCTGAGCCATCCCTGCAGGTCAATTCTCGACAATCTCCATCTTATACGCTATACCTTAGAGAGGGTAAATAGATTTCCTGGCAAGGGTGGGGCTATGGTCCATTTAGACCAATCCAAAGCGTTTGATAGGGTTAACCATCAGTATCTGGCAGCGGTCCTTGCGGCGGCCGGGTTTGGCCCGACCTTCTGTAGGTGGATCACTGCTTTATATAGCAACATGGAATCGATCGTTGGTATGAACTGTTTCTTTTCGGAACCGCTCCGCATTGAGTGTCTTCTCTCCCCACTTCTGTATTTTTGGCCCTCGAGCCATTGCTGCGGAAGCTGGAGGCTATGAAGGGCATCTGCGAGATCCAGAGTATGAAAATTCAGTCCCCATTTGTGTTATTCCATTCGATTTTCATATACATTTATCATTAATTTTTAATCATGCTTATCTTCATGTTGTTTTATCATTCGTTCCCCGACCCCTTGTATGCCTTTGTATTGTCCCTTTTTATTCGTCCTACATGGATAACTAAGAATAAAGTTTATATTTTATATACCTCGTCGTACATTTTGTTAATATTCTTATATTTTAAATACATTATATTCCTTATTAGCATATGGACCTAAATTCTAAATATTTATATCTAATACACTCCTTTATGTATTTTTAAATAATTTTTTCTTCACTTTCTTCTAATAATTTTAGATATAATTTATTCGTCAGCTATATACCTAATTTCTAAATTTATTTTAATTCTATAACATTGTAACTATGCTAAATTGTAATAGTCCCCCTTCTTTCTATTGTGGATTTGCTTACCACCCCTATTTTATTTTATTTCGAGGTTTCCGTCTCTCCACCATGACCCTTAGATCTGTTTCTTCTCCAATCAATATTGAATCTGGGGTAGATTGGATAAACATCTCCAACCCAACCCTCTGCCAGTTCTGTTGGTGAAATTTGGTGGCTTCAAGGATAGTGATTTTGTCCTCCAAGTCCCATACCAGTGTCTTACTTCTTCTCACTATCATATATATTCTAATAAAATACAAATAGAACGGCTTATAAAAAGTTAAATATAACGACTAAAAATTCAAAACTACCAAAAAGCCTAATTGACAAATATAAAATAAATAAAGATGAAAATAAAAATAAAATAAAATAAGTGTCCGCCGACTAAAAAGATTTTATCAGGCGATTAAAATATTTTTTAACAATTATTAAAAAAAAAATTTTATATTTGTGAAAGTCTTTTACTTCCCTCATACAAGTATGTCCAAAGTTCATAAGTAAACAGACTTCCACAGGTCAAATTCACATACATCTTGAAAAACGTGTTTTACTCCCCTCACACAAGTACGTTCAAAGTTCATAATAAACAGACTTCACAGGTCAAATTCAACATTCACATATATCTATGGCCATTTCAGGAGCTCACCACCGCAGTTCATTTACACTAAAGTGTATCACAGCGATGACCCCCTCATCAGGATAAACATGAAACATGCACAAATCAAAACTTTCTATGAAAAGCTTATATAATTTAAGAAGAACCCATCAACGGACCAGTCCAAATTTTCTATAGAAACAAAAGAGACTATTGCTAAACACTCAGGTGGCTGTAGTTAACAGAAATTTAACCTCGCCGGTTTCAAAACCCGTAACGCTAAACAATTTTATTACATTTATTTTTATTTCTATATACTTTCAAAAAGGTGAACGAAAACCTATGGTTGCAAAAAGGGATCACCTCAGTAAATCTATTTAAAATTTTTGGCTCAAAAGACTTAAGGGATTGTAAGGGATTCCTTTACACACAACTTACACTTATTTATATTTACTCTGAAGTAAGGGGCTCTCGAAATAACGGACCAGTCCAGAGAATAACTCTTATTATTCCCCTTTAGATCGTGTAAATACGATGCGAGTGTGGTAGAGCTACAGTATTTTTCGTTTGAGAACGAGCTCATATGGGCCCTATATCTAGCCTTAAAATTTACTGTACTCCCTATATAAAACTTATCCTCATCCTTAACAACGCATTTATATATTGCATGAGTAATTAGACAGAACCCGTCAAGGGGGACATAATCCAGGGTTTCTACAATTACATGATTCCCCAGGGCCATCCCTAACCTTATTTCTACTACTAACAGAATTAGTCAGGTTTCCTATATTCACTCCTTCACATCTCTCATTGCTGGAGTTCAATACATCCGGTGGGATCAAAATGTTGACATTACTAACTTTAGCCGTATCATAACTTACCTGCCCAGAACCGGGGTTTCCATCAGAAGAACATGTCCAGTGCCCTTGCCCATTTAACTTGCTTCTATTTATAGATGCAATAATGGAGGCCAAACTTGGCATTACTGAGTAAGAGTATTTGATGGAAGACTTATTGCAAATGCTATAGTATTTATGACTCTTTGGGAAGTACTCCAGAATCCTAAAAAACATCTTGGGAAAATTTCTCACTCTAAGAGAAAAAGGGGTAGGGCGAACCATATTACTTCTCTTATTCTAGAACGTGAGCTCTTGGTTTTATCAATCTCCTCACTAGCACTATTTAGCTTCCTATACCTATTTCTAACATCTTTAAATACGTTTCTAACCAATGGCTTATTTTGGTTGCGATCAGGCAATGCATTGCATTTTTCCCGATCAGCCGTGACATGGTCAGTTGGTAGACCAGCCATCTTGTTTTTAAATTTCGTGTTAGGTATATATGAATTTTAGTTTTGAATCCACTTAATTTTAGAGCGTTATTGTACACTGGCGCATGTTGATCGAAAATCTCTTCATTTGCGGATAAATTAATGATTCTGATTGAAATAGCGGTAACAATGCTATCTATAGTGGACTTTGGGTGATTGGACGATATATTGATATATAAGATGGATTTGTTTGGCTTACGAAATGTATAGTATAAACCCGTATCCAAACATAATGTAACATCCAGGAAATTCACTACTCTGGAGTTAATATCAAATATAATGTTAAGATTAAAGAAATCTTTTAAGAAACTTCTCAGGGATTTCCTCAATCTATTCAATGCAGTTTTAGACTGGTTACGTACAGCTAGACGTGCATCATCCTCATACAGTCCCACGGTGAGGAGAGGAAAACTATCCTTAATCTGCAAAAGGAGGTATAGGCCCACTAAGTCAGTCACCTGTGCAGAATCAGATGACCCCATGGTTATATCGAAGAAATTAGTGGAATCAACTCTCTGCCAATCACACGCGTTGTAGGAGATGAGGGTCTCCCTTGCCACTAAAATTATATTAATATCTGAACTAGGTATATCCGCAAATTTGCGGGCGAAAATCAAGACTTTATTCAGCAATATAGGGGATATAGAATTATAATAATTCGTGATATCGAATTGTATAAAATCTAAATTCGGTTTATTCTTAAGGGAGTCAGACCATAGGATA
>NC_068990.1:53401412-53403024 GCF_001194135.2 Octopus bimaculoides
ATATATATATATTATAGATATATGCATATGTTTATATATTATTTATATTATTATATGATCGAACGCCACACATCCTTTCCCAAATAAGTTTTATCTTAATAATTACAATGCGCACTCTGCTACTATTACTATCGCTTCCCCGTCTATCTCTCTCCCTCTCTTGTTCTTCATCCTTTCTCTTTTTCTCTCTTCACCCTTTCCCTATTCTCTCCTTTTCACCGTTCCCTCTCTCGCTCTCACTCTTCCTCCTTGACCCTCTCATCGCTGACACGTGACAAAAGGGGATCTCTCTTTCTGCTCACTGCCTTCTTATAGAAAAAACGTATTTTTTCTGTCTGTTCTCTCATGCACGTCTATCTTAGCGTTCATAATAATTTGTTCTCACTGTCCTGTTCTTACTGTTTTTACTGTCTTGTTCTCACTGTCCTGTTCTTGTTAACACTTTCATCCTCCGCAAAAAATTCCAAATTTTATTTTATTTGCTTTGCGGGAAAAACTGTTCCAACGAAGTCGCGTATTGTCCTTGCCTTCGAAACGCGGATTAGATGGAACTGGGACAACTGACGAAGGGTTATATTCTTTGTTGCATGTCTCATTTCTCTGTTTTTATCGTTGTTTGAAAAAAGTTCGTTTTCTGTTTTCGTCTTTATGTTTTCGTTTCTCATTGTGTTTAACGTTTTTTTTAATGTCCTGTACTCATATATGCATGTATATATACATATAGATGTAAGTATGTACATATATGTATGGATATATGCATATGTTTATATATTATTTATATCATTTATATATATATAAAGAAACGTTGATCATAGAACAAACATCAAATTTGAGCACTTCTTTTTTGCAGTCCTATAAACCTTTTTATTTCCATAAAAAAAGACAAAATTATTTCTTGTCGTATCAAGGCCTAATAGGAAGCGGTCTGGCTTCCTAGGGCTAAACATCAGTAGTATATTCCCTTATTGGGACTGTCACGTTAAGTTGGCAGTATACAACTACTTTATCGCATCACTACTGCTTAAGTCTCTCTGAGAGATTTAGAAATTCATTATTTCTAATTTTTGTAACCAGTGAATGTATTTCACTGAAATAGTATATCCTTACGAGAGTGAGACAGACTTCTTCATCTAGCTGGTCGTGAACGTGGAGTAATAACGACGGCTCACTCAGATCGTACATAGACAGAATTTTTGTTAAGGAAAGAGATAAGCATAGCTTTAGCTGTCCACATTTTTGTATTGTGCCTTACTCGGATCATAAACTTGTGACGTGTGAGGTGCATATATATAAGTGTCATAGACAGGTTCCCGGGTATTGGAAAATGAACAAGTCTATTTTGACTTGTGTAGCTTTCCGTACCCGGATTAAGGAGTTAGTGCAGAGGGCATTATGTGGCACCATCATTAATAATAGATGGTAGCACGCCCTCAAGAGAGCCATCCGTCTTGAGTCCATTAGATTTAGCAATCAGCTAAGTTTATATAGGACTAGAATAGAGGGGGACTTAGTCAAGAGTCTAGATGAGGCAATGGAATCTGGCTCCGCATCCAGAGTGACGGCGGCGAGAACGGTCTTGTACCGTCACCTCAATGCCAAACACGAAGGGTGC
>NC_068990.1:53404870-53405605 GCF_001194135.2 Octopus bimaculoides
TAAAGATGATACCGCCAACTGGACTCTCAAAGGAAGGTGAGGCTTGCTTTTTCTGTACGGTAGCAGTGTTGAAAGAGTGCATATGGAGGACAAGAATGGAAGGTTTTGTGACAGGGTACTACGTGTCCGGCCCTGGATTGCTGACTTACTTCAAATACCATCTGAAGAGCAAGATAGGGCTGGAAAAGAGAACCCTGTCAGCTAGAGTATATGAACAGAGATGGAAGGAAGTGGTGAAAAAGGTGGGTGTGAGTCACCCAAACTAATCATCAAAAAAATAAAAGGCGAGCTGCTGGGCCTTATAGGCTGCCGGGTTGAAAAACCCAATCTTTTTATTATAAAATATATATACATGTGTGTAGGTGTATGTGTGTGTATGTGTGTGCATGTATATGTGTGTGTATGTATGTATATATGTGTATATGTGTATCTATATATATATATAGGTGTGTGTGTGTGTATGCATATGTATGTCTGTATAATTGAAAGGGGAAAAAAAGTCAACGAACATATGAATTTTAAATTCCATATAAAGACAATCGTTAATTTTTAAAAGATCATACGAACTCATACATTTTGTTTATTTGTTTGTCCTGTATTGTACCCATCTTTGTATTCGATCCACAGTGATCATAATAAAAATTTATCATCTAGCTGGTCGTGCTACTTCTGGCTGATGACGAGCAAAGACTCAGAAACATCTCCCTGAATGCAGGCTAGGCTGGGTGGAGGAGT
>NC_068990.1:53407228-53415431 GCF_001194135.2 Octopus bimaculoides
ATATATATATAAATGTATGTGTGTATATATATAAATGTGCGTGTGCGCGTATGTATGTGTGTATATATGTACATATATGTGTGTGCGTATATGCGTGTATGTATATGTATGCATGTGTGTATGTATATATACGTATGTACATGCAAAGGTATAAGGGTTAATTTAGACAGGCGTTTCAGCCGCAGAATGGTGGCAACTGTATTGCAGTTGTCATAATACTTATGGTAGTAGTAATAGTAGTAGTAGCAGCAGTAACAGCAGCTGCAGCAGCAGCAGCAGCAGCAGTAGTAGTAGTAGTAGTAGTAGTAGTAGTAGTAGTAGTAGTAGTAGTAGTTGTTGTTGTTGTTGTTGTTGTTGTTGTTGTTGTTGTAGTAGTGGTGGTGGTTGTAGCCGTGGTAGTGGTAGTGGTGCTTGTCGTGGTGGTAGTTTAATGGTGGTGTTAGAATTAGTGGTGTTTACGTTGTATAGTTGGTGTTAATGATTACACTGGCGGTGAGGAAGGTAGTGTTTAGGACTGATGTCAGCGGCGGAAATGACGTCACCGCTTATTGCGGGATAAAAAGAAAATGTAATCCAGTTCGTCTTCAATCTCGTCTCATCGCAGTTCACCAGACACGTATTTCCGCAGCTAGCTTTTTTAGCGGAGCTGCAGTCCTGGGTAAAACAGAGACCGAGGGGGAACATTTGGAAAGTGGAATATTTTAAAGCGCTCACAACCCTCAGCCAATCGGACACTGTGATAGATTGAACGTCCACTTTAACTTTTTATAGAGAACTAGTGGAGGTAAAGTGCGACGACGTTCCTCGGGAGACCTTGGGATCGAAGAGATCAGCTAGCCGCTCTTTTCTGGAGAACTTTCGGCCCAGGACCAATGGATAATTTCCAAAAGCCTCTAGCCTGGCAGTGGTACCAGGGAGCTTTGCCTGTTCGAGATAAATTTACAGATACAGAAGTGCCATCAGCCGAGCATGTCTGATATGCGCGCAGGATGACGAGACGGTACTGCATGCACTCGTCCAGTGCCCGAGCATTGCTGAGCTGTGGATTTATGTCGAACACGTGTGAGACGGATCCGGCTGTCAACTGTATCCATCGTGGAGATCGCCTCACCGCTTTCCTTTAACTGAGAAGGAAACACTGTATGTATATGTTTGGTGGCTATGGCGAAAGAGTTTTATGGTGGACGAGATTGAAGGGGCTGAAGACAAATACTTTTCCATTTTTGGCCAATCCCTGATCAACTTCTTCAAGTTTCACTTGAAAAGGAAAATAAGGGTAGAGAGAGAAGTGTTGTTTTTCAGCCAATTTGCTGAAAGGTGGATGAAAGTGGCGAGAATTGTGCGGGTGAACGGGCTTGCACTGAGCATACGCCTGTAGTTGGAAAAAGAAGAAAGGAAAAAAGCACCCGCCCCAAAAGTCAGGGAACCCTTGGTGTTTTTTATGGGGTTTTTCCATGCGCAACCCTCGAAAGTCTCCTCCCTATTGAGGATCACACATTGTTGATTTTGAAGATTTTTTATTGGTCTTGTTTACACGTAAAACCCTCACAGCACACACACACACACACATTCTTTGTTTTGTCCTGTACCGTCCATAGTGTTCTTAATATAAACCCTTGTGGTTAATAAAGAAATCATCATCATCGTCATCATCGCCATCATCATCATCATCATCATCGTCATTATTATTATTATCATTATTATCATCATCATCATCATCATCATCATCATCATCATCATCATCATCATCATCACCACCATCATCATCATTATCATCATTATTATTATTACACTGGTCTACAAGGTTTTTGGTGTGTAGGAAACAGACATCATTCCTATACAAAATCGGTCTCCTGAATCCAAATATAACCTTCTTTTTGACCTATCAGATCTAGTTTTTAAGTTATTGAACATCCCTATAGTCACTATGTATGTGCGTACATCCAGTACGCGGTGTTCGTTCCCTTATTCTAATTCTAAGTTTTTTTTCTTTTTCCATATTTTTTAGATGTTATGGTGAACTAAGCAATACAAAATGAGTAAGATGTCCTCTTCAAGGAAGTATTGCGTTAATTCTCCAAATGTGTTTTGTTATGTTTGTGGAGAATACACATTACCTGAAAATCGAAAAGACATCACTGATTTTGTTGAAAGAGCGTATATGGTATATTCTGAGGTCAAGCTGGGAAACCAAAATAAATATTGGGCACTGCATAGTGTTTGCAAACAATATACTGAACATTTGCAACAATGGACTAAAGGGACAAGGAAAACTGTGAGGCTTGTTATACCAATGGTATGGTGAGAGCCCTATAATCACGTGGACCACTACTATTTTTGTAACCTAAATTTGAAGGGTATTAACCGGAAAAATCGACAAATGCTTGCCTGTCCTAATCTTGCTTCTGCTAGTAGACCGGTTCTACACAGTGAAGAGGTCTCTGTTCCTGTCTTCGATGTCTTGCTTCAGATAACTTTACCCTCAACCAAAGAATTTTCATCACCTGAAGATGACATTAGAGATCAAGACTTTTCACTTGAGACTTTACCTCTGCTATTCTCCCAGATAGAGCTGAATGGTCTAGTTCGTAACTTGAATCTCCCAAAAAATTCTGCAGAACTGTTGGCTTCCCGACTGAAAGAGAGGAATCTTCTAGAGAATGGTGTCCGTATAACCTTTAATCAGAGTCGGCACAAAGAATTCCTTTCTTTCTTCACAAAAGAGGAAGAGCGGGTTTACTGCAGAGAGATGTCAGTGGGCGTCTTAATAAATTTGGCATTGAGGAATACAAAACTAGAGGAATAGCGTCTTTTCATAGACAGCTCTAAGCATAGTTTAAAATGTGAATTGTTGCACAGCGGAATAGTGTATGGTTCTGTCTTACTCGACCACTCAGCAACCCTGAAGGAAAAATATGAAGAAATTAAGTTGGTTTTAGAGAAGATACTGTATCATGATCATAAATGGGTCATCTGCGTTGACTTAAAGATGGTGAATTTTCTCATGGGACAGCAATCAGGTTATACCAAATACCCATGCTTTCTTTGCACGTGGGACAGTAGAGGCTGAATAAACCGCTATGTTAAGAAAGATTGGCCGCCTCTAATATGCCTCCATGTAGAGCTGCCAATATATTGGCAGAACCTTTAGTTGAGCGAGATGAGATCATTTACCCGCCTCTGCACATCAAACTCGGATTGATCAAGCAATTCGTCAAAGCTCTTGACAAAGATGGGGTGTGCTTCAAATATATCTTCAGTGTATTTCCAGACTTGACGATTGAAAAACTTAAAGCAGGGATTTTTGATTGACCACAGATCTTGAAAGACACAAATTTTGTTTGACCACAGTTTTTGAAGGACACAAATTTCGTGAAAACGATAAGCGAAAATGAATCATCAGCTTGGCTAGCCATTGCAGAAGTAGTGCAAAATTTCCTTGGGGAAACACAAAAGTGAAAATTATAAAGACCTTGTTACCAACTTGATATCAACTTTCCGTGATATTGGCGCGAATATGAGCATCAAAAATGCGTTATCATTTTAGTCATCTTGGTCGTTTTCCTGAAAACTAGCGATTTCGTCAAGACATCAAGGAGATCGAAACTCAGTACTAAGGATATCAGGACGCTGTGATGATGGCAGATTATTGCTGGGGTTTAAAACGAGATACTCTTGTTGCTTAACATTATTCATTGAATTTTCTGCCAAAAATATTTGCCAATGTGCATTTTCAATTTTGAATTTTTATTTGTACTTTGTTTTGTGTTGCGCTCTCTTTATTGATTCATATTATATGCCTCTTGTATGAATAAAATACTTACTCTATCAGGTCTAGTCAGAAAAAGAGACATGATAGAGAAAAACTATTATTTTTGAATTTAGCAGGTAAAATCCCTTAAGAATTCGTTGAAATATTCCAGGTACCAGATAAATTTTTTTTTGCTGCTCAATGTTATTACTATTATTATCTTTGCATAGCTTCTAACACTGGAGATGTACTACGGTGTCAGCTGTTCACAACCAGTGGACTAAGGTAAAACTACCAGTGAATTAAGGTAATACCCCTTATTTTTTGAGGACCACCATCCGGAGTATTCGAGCGGTTCCAAGCAGAGCTGTTTTCTGCAAGTGCTCCATCCTTATTGTAGCTCCAATTTGTTCCAAGTACTTCTGAAGATTTTTGCTCACTGTTCCCAGGGTTCTGACAATTATTGGTACTGCTACCACTTTTTTCAGCGGCCACAACTGCTTAAACTCCTAAGCTAACCTGTTAAATCTATCGACTTTTCTTTCTTCCTTATCGCATACGTTGTTGTCAGTTAGGCGTGCTATGTCTATGATCCAGCATCATTTGCTTTCTTTCTCAATTAAGACTATGTCTGGTTTCCTATTCTCTATCTCATGTTCGCACTGAATCATAACATCCCATAGGATCCTTGCATTATCATTTCCGATGATCTCTTCAGGTTTATGTTCGTACCACTTTTGCTCTGTCAAGTCCATACTTGTTGCAAAGTGTCTAATGGACAATCCTTGCTATATTGTCATAACGTCTCTTATATTCTTTCTGGGCTAGTGGCGTACATTGACTGGTATATATCATATTGTTTCACCATTTTGTCCACAAATTCTGCACTTATTACTTTCTGATGTGTTGTCTATTCTGCATTTGATGTAATTGGTTCTTAATGCTTGCTCTTGAGCAGCACAGATTAGAGCCTCCATTTCCGGTTTTAAATCACTTTTAGTCATCCATAGCTATCTTCTTTCTCTGTCTGTCTTATCTTCAACATCCCTATGAAATTGTTCATGCATTCTTTTTTTTATCCACTTATTTTCAGTTACATTCATTCTGAAGTGCTTGTACAGTGCTTTATCTTTGCAATCTTCCGTCCTAATCAAGCCTGACCTTCTTACTTCCAATAATAGCGGTTCTGAGGCGTTTTTTACATACCATGCTATGTTGTTTTCTTCTGCTCTAATGCTGTGTTTTCATCCAATAAGTCCTCTTCCCCCTCTTTTTCTTGGTACATACAGTCTGTCCGTGTTACATTTTGGGTGGGGTATCCCATGTCTAGTCAGCAACTTCCTTGTCTTTCTGTCTAAGCTGTTTAGTTCGTCTACTCTCCATGCGATTACTCCTGCTCCATATCTAAGGAGTGAAATCGCCCAGGTGTTGATTGCTTCAATCTTATTCCGTTCGTTTAATTTCGACTTAAGGATCAGTCTCAGTCTGCACAAGTATTCCACCTTAAATTTTCCTGTCATTTCTTTTTCCATCAATTTATCCATTTCCAATATCCCCAAATACTTATAGCCCATCTCTTCTATCTGCATCATAACCTTCCCCGACAGTATCGCTAGCCAGTTCATACATTTGTCTTTACCTCTCTTCAAGACTAACATACCACAATTTTTCAGTTCGAACTCCATTTTGATATCAGCACTGAAAGTATACATCGTATCAACAAGGGAACTGACTTGTGTACAGTACAAAGATCAGTGGGGACAGGCATCCCACTTGGAAGATGCTTCTCCTTATTTCTATTGTCCCTAAACTTCTTCCATATGCTGTCAGTTCCGTCTTCTATTTTCACCATAATTTTCCCAAGCAATCGCTGAACATTCGATGCAATACCAAATAGGTTTATACATTCCATAATCCAAGAATGTGGGATCAAATTGTAGCCTTACGATAATCGATCCATGACATGCCTAAGTTAGTTTTCCTCCTCTTGCAGTCTCTAAGTACTGTTTTGACAACCAGGTATTATTATTATTATTATTAATTATTATTATTATTATTATTATTATTATTATTATTATTATTATTATTATTGTTGTTGTTGTTGTTGTTATTGTTATTATTATTATTATTATTATTATTATTATTATTATTATTATTATTAGTAGTAGTAGTAGTAGTAATTTGACATACACAGGAACGATTTCTACAATGGCTACCACCTGGAGGTGGTGAGGAGCATCACTATTGAGAAAATATATCGAATTCTATAAAGTGATGACTGTAGCTGTGTGTGTGTGTGTATTTGTTTGTTTGTGTGTGTGTGTGTGTGTGTGTGTGTGTGTGTGTGTGTGTGTGTGTGTGTGTGTGTGTGTGTGTGTGTGTTTGTAACAGTATTGTCTGCGACACTCGTGTCACATAGCTGAACGTGTAACAAGTTCATTTCGAAATCACGGGACCCCAGGTTCGAACCCACTGCATTGTATCTTTGTTAAGTGTCTTTTACTGTAGCCTTCGGTCTACCCAAACCTAGTTAATGACATTTATGAGATGGAAAGTCTGTGGCAGCCTGTTGAATGGATTGTATCTGAAGGCCCACCGTTCGCACACAATCTGGGTCACATTGATTCTGTCGGAAAATTCTGTTTAGGATACACAGGCCTGTCCGATGTTCTATTATCAAACACGCCAATTCAATAAGCAGGTTTAGTACTCACCGTGGAGATCGACGGAGATCCACCAAATATTTTGACTTTTATTACCAGAGATGAAGAATGAGGGAGTGTTATGATGGTGTTGTCTTTGTTAATCATCAATATACTTGTTGTGGTATAAGGCCTGTTGTTTAACCTCAGGTCAGTCCTGATCAAGTACACCTACAATATACATAACCTATATTCGCGGCCATCTCGTATATTCAGGGCAACATTGTCAATATGATGTGAAGACTTTGTTTTTATCTCGAGAGGGTCATTTTGCCAATAATAAATACACGCACTAATTCTACATTTTTAACTGTCAATTGCCAATAGGTTAACCATTTAACCAGTTAACCACTCAATTGTTTGGTTAACTGCTCAGTCAATCAAGCAGTCAGTTACTGCAGATCGCAGGTCTACAGTAGAGGGGGCATGTCATTGAAGAGGTCGCGAATCGGCAACGAAAGGAGTTTCACAAGCAAAACGGATCGGTTGAATCCTCGAACGATTAATCAAATAATCAATTAGTAAATTAGTTAAATGTTTATCAAATTCACAAATAAACAATAAAGAAATGAAATAGAACCATGCGTGTGTTTATTAGTGGTAAAATGATCCTCCTAAGGTAAATACATAATCTATTTCAACACACAAGATCTTGCAAACCAAGTGCAAAACGAAATATGCGAAGATTTCGCTGACATTTCTAGCAGGTCAATTGTCTACGTAAAGTTTCCCCTGCTATCCGTGGTGGTAGCAGCGGTGGTGGCTGTGATGGTGGTGATAGTAATGGTAGTGTTGGCGGTGCGTGGCGGGGGGGGGGCTAATAATGACTGTAGCGGTGGTAGTGCTGCTGCTGCCATCAGGCAGGCGAAATGAGCAGCTGTGAAAACAAAATGAATTGTTTGTAGAGAACATGATAATGATGATGACGACGACGACGACGACGATGGTGATGGTGACAATGATGATGATGGTGATGGTGGTGGTGATGACGATAACGATGATGATGATGGTGGTGCTGGAGGTGGTGGTGACGACGACGACAACAACGATGAGGATGATGATAATGACGACGACAAGATGATCATTGTGGTGGAGATATAGGCAGCGGCACTGATGGTGACGAAGGCGGTAATGATGATGTCAATATCGAGACCTGTTGGTCTGTTGAACAACTACCAGCAGTATGCGGCTCTCTAATGGCATTCAGTTATCTTAACAGATATAAAAAAGCACAAACCATAGTCCGTGGTTTGAGGCACAATCACGACAGCCAACTGACCATCACCACCGAACTTCATCTGCAATATAAAGTACCAAAACCACCACCACCACCACCACCACCACCGCTGCCGCTGTTCTCTTGACCGGAAGGTTCTTAAGATCCAGGAGCTCATCCTACGAGCTATATTGACCTTATTGTTGATGTGGGCACTCCAATTGAGATTGTTGCCAACGACTACACCCAGATCTCTGATATTGTTGGATGCCGTGAGCGGGTCCCCTGAAGGAAGGGAGTATGGCTGTTTTAGTGTGAACTTTCTTCCAAAATGCATCAGCTCAAATTTTCCCTCGTTCAGTTTCATTTTGTTTTTATCTGCCCATTGACTCATAGCATATAGATCAGTCTGGAGTTGGGTTCGGTCTTCTTTTTCTTTGATGATTTGCTGGAGCTTAGTGTCATCAGCAAATATTTTGACTTTGCAGTGATTTACGACGCTGGAAAGGTCATTTATATAAATTATAAAGAGGA
>NC_068990.1:53415441-53416391 GCF_001194135.2 Octopus bimaculoides
GCACTCCAATTGAGATTGTTGCCAACGACTACACCCAGATCTCTGATATTGTTGGATGCCGTGAGCGGGTCCCCTGAAGGAAGGGAGTATGGCTGTTTTAGTGTGAACTTTCTTCCAAAATGCATCAGCTCAAATTTTCCCTCGTTCAGTTTCATTTTGTTTTTATCTGCCCATTGACTCATAGCATATAGATCAGTCTGGAGTTGGGTTCGGTCTTCTTTTTCTTTGATGATTTGCTGGAGCTTAGTGTCATCAGCAAATATTTTGACTTTGCAGTGATTTACGACGCTGGAAAGGTCATTTATATAAATTATAAAGAGGAGTGGGCCCAAGACAGTCCCCTGAGGGACACCACTGGTGACTTTTGCTGGGCTTGAGTGAACTCCATCGACCACAAGTTCTTGTGTTCTATTATCCAGGAAAGACTTAATCCAGTGTAGAAGTTTTCCACGAATTCCAACATTTGCCAATTTTGTGAGTAAGATATTATGGTCAACCCTGTCGAACGCTTTACTGAAGTCAAGATATATGACACCAGCGTTCGAACCTGTTCCCAAGGCTTTAAATATATCTTCCATGTGGTGTAAGAGCTGTGTTAGACAGTCCCTGCTACAGCGAAAGCCATGCTGGTTTGCATTTAGGAGTTTTTTAGGTCTCCAGGAAGTCAGCTATTCGTGATCTTACCACCCTTTCAAACACTTTAATGATGTGGGAGGTGGGTGAAATTGGGCGATAGTTGACTGCGAGGGATCTATTTACCTGTTTGAAAACCGGGATGACAGACTGGGATAGGAGCTGTTTCGGTATATAACCTGAGTCTAAAGAATTTCTCCAGACGTTGGTCAGAGGGACTGCAAGTTGGTGTCTACATTCCTTCAGGAGACTTGCGGGGAATCTATCAGGGCCTACAGCAGAATAGCATTTGACCTCATTTATTGCTGCTATGATGT
>NC_068990.1:53416401-53416914 GCF_001194135.2 Octopus bimaculoides
GAGGTATTTTAATTGGTTGATTTTTTTATTGAGTCTTTTGATGCGCCTGATGAGTGCTTTTTTCTTTTTAGGGATCCGGTTTCTGTTCGTGTTAGTGGATTTCGTAGGAGCGTGTTTTGAGCATGTATAAGTGACGATGTTCTCAAAGTGTTGCCATAATCGATGAAGGACAGATCCTTTCTGATTGCTCCCCAGTCCGCTTTGTGGAAGTTTATGTTGTCAAATGAGTGCCGTGGAGCAGGATTGGCTGGTTTGGTTTTGATATGCCGGGAATTAAAATTGTAGAGTATCATGTCGTGGTCTGAGAGGAGAGTTTTTTCAACTGAAATACTGTGAACGGAGCTAGAGTGGTTGGTTAATATTAGATCCAAGATCGTTTTATTCTGTATTGTTGGTTCGAGCACTAGCTGAGTCAGGAAGAATTTATCCATTAGATTAAAGAGTAATTCTGCTGCTGCTTTATCTAATGTAGAGCATCTGCCTAACTTTAGAGTATTTGTGGGCCAGTTTATA
>NC_068990.1:53419542-53422578 GCF_001194135.2 Octopus bimaculoides
TATGCATATATATATGTATATATATTCTTTTATACTTTTACTTGTTTCAGTCATTTTCACTGCGACCATGCTGGACCACCGCCTTTAGTACTACAAAGTTGAAAACTTTTGGACAAGAAAATAAGTCGTCTATTTTATATCGATGACTTAAAATTCTATGGCAAACTCGATAATGGTTTTGAAGGACTACTTCGTACTGTGAAAGCATTCAGTGATGACATCGAGATGAAATTTGGCTGAGATAAATATGCCAAGGCCACTTTCCAGAAAGGGAAATTGAAGACCTCGCATTCAGTGGTGTTAGATGTTGACACTGTCATAAAAGAAATTGAGCAGGAACAAACTTACAAATACCTCAGAATGAATGAGGGTTCTGACATTCAGCATGCAAGCATGGAAAAGTAGATAAGGAAGGAATGTTACAGGAGGGTTTGAGCAGTCCTAAAATCCGAGCTAAATGCACGTAACAATGTGTTCGCTGTAAATTCTTTAGCAGTTCCGGTTGTTATTTACAATTTCAATGTGTTGAACTGGAATATGAGCGAAATAAGGATGAATGACAGGAAAATCTATAAGCTGCTGACTTGCAATAAGATGCACCACCCAACGGCAGATGCAGATCGTCTTTATCTACCCAGAGCACAAGGAGGTCGATGTTGATCCAAATTGAAATCTCTTACAAAACCACCATAATTGGACTGGCAAAATATCTTAAAACATCTAATGACTGGATGTTAAAGCTCGTTGCAAATCACGAGAGACGTAAGAAGCTTCATCCTGCTATGAAGGAGAGCAAACCATTTGCTAGCTAGTTTATGCATAATATCCAGGTTGAGCAGCATGATAGAAGTGCGGCAACTGTAGTTGCGAAGAAGGTGAAATCAATTTCAAAGCAAAATGTGTTTGAATAATAGGCTGCTAGATGGGAACAAAACCTCTGCATGACAAATATGTGGCTTGTAGCAAACAAGCTGATGTAAACCAGAAGTACACCCATCAGTGATTACGGAGCTCAGGGCTAAAGGCAGAGAGTGGAGGCTTTATCTTGACTGCCCAAGATCAGATCTTATTGACCCGAAACTATCAAGCCAATGTGATGAAGAATGGAGCAAACCCGATACCGCAACGATAGGACTGAAACAGTACCGATACTGCAACGATGGGATTGAAACAGTGGACTACCTAATCTCTGGGTGTAAGGTTTTAATACCTGTAGAGTACAAATCAAGATATGACAGAGTTGGCCAATATCTACATTGGATAATGTGTCGGTATTATGAAGTCAAAACTGCTGACAAGAAGTATAAGCATCACCCTGAGGCTGTAACTAAGGTAGAAAATATAACGATTCTTTGGGACTTTCCAGTATGTACAGACCCGACCATCAAAGCAAATAAACCAGATATTGTTGTGAAAGACCAAAACGATAGTCTTTTTATTGATTGACATGAGAATGCCCTGTGACCATAATATCTCGGTAAAAGAATTTGATGAGCTCAGAAAATATAAAAATTTGCTAATCGAAATCGGAAAGATATGGCATCTCAAGACAGTTGCAATACCAGTGATTGTAGGAGCACTTGTATAGATCAAAAAAGAAACTCAAAATAATTTAACAATGATCCCTGGCTTGCCATACATACAAGAAGTACAAAAAATTGTCTTAATTGGTACGTCACATGTACTGAGGAGAGCATTGTCGCTGTGAATTTTCTTTCCATTTTTCCTCTTTATTTTCTTTGTTTACTTTTTTCTTTTCCCTTTTTCTCTGTCTTTCTTCCTCTTTTTCTCAATCACATGACTTGAAAATGAACAATCTGGTATGCTTATTTTAATGGCGTACCAATGTATACAGTGCGTTTCTCTGCCCTAGGTGTCAGGAAGACACCTAGGGTAGAGAAACAGAATTGAAAGAAGACAAGACGATAATAATAATAATAATAATAATAATAATAATAATAATAATAATAATAATAATAATAATAATAGCTAGAGAGATGAGTTCTTTACTTTTGTATACGATTGTCACAATCTATCACTAAGATAAACATAGCTGACATAAACTAAAAAATGAATTAGACTGACATTTATTTTGAACCTGTGGAAGGTATGCGAGATGCCGAAATATTGTTCAAAGCATCAACAAATAAATTACTTTCGAGTTGCACTTTTTGTCATTAAGTTGGACTTGGTGATGGATTACGTCAGCTATGTTTACCTTAGTGATGGATTGTGACAATCGTATACAAAAGTAAAGAACTCATCTCTCTAGCTAAAATAATTCTGCTGAGTTACTTCAGTCCTCTATATATAAACTAATAATAATAATAATAATAATAATAATCATAATAACAGATAGCTTCCTTAACCAAAACAGTCCAGAAGTTTGGTAGGGACATCGATATGGAATTTGGCATCACCAAATGCTCAATACTTAATATGAAAAGAGGGAAGAAAGCAGCCTGCAGAGGACTGCAGTTACCATCAGGAGAGACCATGGGTGAACCTGACGGTGGTGGGTATAGGTATTTAGGGATCTTGGAGCTGGATTACATTCTACTGAGAGAAATCAAAGTCAAGGTCAGCGAAGCGTATCAAAAAAGGGTGAAGATGGTGTTGAAATCGAACCTGAATACCAAAAATTTGATTCCCGCAATAAATATCTGGGCAGGGCGGTGGTCAGATATAGTGCGTCCATCCTCAAATGGACTGAAGAGGAAATATCAACACTAGATAGAAGGACGAGAAAGTTGATGACGCTGCATGGGGCGCTACACCCTAAAGCAAACGTAAATAGACTTTATATGAAAAGAAAGAATGATGGCAGAGGCCTAATTAGTATAGACCATTGTATAAGGAGTGAAAGGAGAACGCTTGCCGATTATTTGATAAATAGTGATGAAGTCCTGCTGCAGTATGCTGCGAAAAATATGGGTGTAAATGCAGATGAAATGATGGGCAAGGCAGAGTTTAACCAAAGAGCTGAGGAGAAGAGAATAGAAGACCTTGAAAGAGAATGCATGGAAGAATACACAA
>NC_068990.1:53422696-53423518 GCF_001194135.2 Octopus bimaculoides
TGGAAAGAGTGTGGAAAATGTGACCCACTTGGTAAGTGGATGTGAGAGCCTTGCACAAAAAGAATACAAACGCCGCCACGATAAAGTGTGTGTGTATCTTCATTGGCTCTTATGCTGTAAATACCAATATGAAGTAACAGAGAACTGGTATGAGCATGTACCAAGTAAAGTTATGCAGGAGGATGGAAAAGTAACGTTTCTCTAGGACTATGATTTTCAGACGGATCGTGTAATTGGACAACGTCGGCCGGATATTGTCATATTGAATAAGAGAGACAAATACTGTCAGATCATTGATGTTGCCATACCAAATGACATGAATGTAGGTGAGTAAAGAGGTTGAACAAAATCACCAAGTACTCCGAATTGAAAGTGGAAATAGCAAGGCTATGGAATGCAAGAGGGTAATGCAAGAGGGTACCAGTGGTGATCGGAGCGTTGAAACTTTAAGACTGAAGACTTCTTAAGGCAACTGGAAATCCCATGCAAGATTGATGTTTTGCAAAAAGCACCCTTATTGGGCACAGCGCACATCTTAAGGAAAGTATTATCTGTCAGAGTTCCTTGTGACTTGACAGATGAGTAAAGACTCCGGTGCATTTTTACCTACTTATGAAGGAATAATAATAATAATAATAATAATAATAATAATAATAATAATAATAATAATAATAATAATAATAATAATAATAATAATAATAAACATAATGAAAAGAAATATAACAAGTAACTGTAGAATATGTGGAGATCGACAAGAAACAATAAATCATATTATCTCTGGCTGCCCAGTCCTGGCTAAGAAGGAATATATCCACAGACACG
>NC_068990.1:53423931-53430116 GCF_001194135.2 Octopus bimaculoides
GATGACAACGTTTCTCTAAAAGAAATGGAAAAACTTTCAAAACATTCAAAATACAAAGACCTGGAAATAGAGATAACTCGAATGTGGAATCTAAAAACAGAAACAATTCCTATCATAGTATAATAAAAAAAATATTCAGACAAATACATAACAAAAATAGCAGGACTTACAAATATATATAACATACAGAAAATTGCACTACTGGGTACTGCACACATCCTACACAAAACACTTTCAATACAGTAAACATAAGAGCACCACAGCAAACCACAGCACATACCCAAGGCGCACAGAGCTGCGCTCGGTAGTGAAGTGAAAGCACGTTATAAAAATAAAACTACTGAATAATAATAATAATAATAATAATCTTTTCTACTCTAGGCGCAAGGCCCGAAATTTTTGGAGAGGGGGCCAGTCGATTAGATCGGCGGAATTTGAACTCAGAACGTAAAGACAGACAAAATACCGTTAAGCACGTCACCCGGTGTGCTAACGTTTATTATTTCTTTATTGTCTACAAGGGGCTAAACACAGAGGGGACACACAAGGACAGACAAAGCGATTAAGTCGATTACATCGACTCCAGTACGTAATTGGTACTTAATTTATCAACTCCGAAAGGATGAAAGGCAAAATCGACCTCGGTGGAATTTGAACTCAGAACGTAACGGCAGATGAAATACCGCTAAGCATTTCGCCCGGCGTGCTAATGTTTCTGCCAGCTCGCAGCCTTAACAACAACAACAACAACAACAACAATAATAATAATGAAAAGCAAGGATGATGAATAAATATTATCCCAGTATTATGGAGTTGGGCTAAGTAGAAATACTGCTACTTGATGGTGTTTAGGTATGTATTAACTTACCGAATACTTCAGAGTCATATATAGGAGGCACCTTTATTTTTTGGGATGGTTGGAATAGGTAGATTTTATAATCCTCAAATATGTAATGTAGAATCTGTAATATTTGTTAATAAGACCTATTCTTCTCAGAGTAGAATAGACTGAGATCTTGTGCTCTTCATACGTTTCTCTAAAAGTCATTAATGACGTAAATGCAATAGAGACGATATAGGTCGACGAATTGGCTTAGCTAGGTGCTTTTTTCTTCTTTATCTTCCCTGTATCAACCACCACAGGAAGTTTAGCTCCAACAACGTGGCAATATTCCTACTTTCCCGTGGTGTTAAACAGAACGACTCAGCAACAACTCATAAGGGCAATAAATCTAGACGTCGTTACAAATGGCGGTTTTAAAACATAAAGAAGCAGAAGCTAGTATTGGAACTACTCCAGAAACTACATAAAAATTACACCACACTTTCCAAACCAATAAAGGTGTCTCTACATGGTCGAAGTAGCAAGAAATGTTGCTAGAAAAAGCAGCTAAATCTCCCTCAGACCACACACTTCCGTTTTCTTTAAAGAGGGACATGACGTGTGACGGATACGAAAGAGGATGAAATGGCCAAAAATGGAATGGTCAAAGGTGGAATAGTCAATGTGAAATATACTTTGTTATGTGTCTGCTTGATCAGGACAAACGGATCGAGAATAACAGTAATCCCCATATTTATACATATTTATACTAATATTCCAGACTTTGTTATCAGATCCTCATCAAAGTATTTTTTAAATTCTGTTGACTGTAATGACATTCTTAGAAAACTGGTTTTCATGTAGTGATTCTTGGAAAATTTATTCTAAAGTGGACAGTCTCCAGGCCCACAGAAAGACTTGGCCCTCCAAGCCAATTAATCATTTCTTAAGTGCACAATGTTGTCACTGTTGTTTAAATTTGTGAGTTGCTTCTATTTACAGCTATGTGGACAGAACTATTTGGTCTTTAATTGACTGGTGATTGAAACAAATATATATCAATGGCAAAATATGCGATCCCTCGAATGGTTATCTATTATCTTATCTACCCTGCCATCCGTGCCCTCGGACTGCAATACATTAAAACATCAAATACAACGATATATCAAGGCTATAGCACCCTAATATTTAATGTGACCCTCTTCAACAATTGTTGTCAGACCAAACAATCTCGGGTGGTTATTTATCTCTTCCTAACAAGAATAGCAATAATGACGACGCTGACGATGACGACAACAACAATAACAACAGCCACGTAACATTTGAACCATCAATAATTCATTGAAGCAGAATACCCTCTAACCAATGAAAAAGCCTTTATCTAGTCGCTCGATCTGTGCTAGACAAAGCAGTCAAATATTCCTCAAATTTTTACCTTGTTTTTTTTGGTTTTTTAAATGAAGGAAGGTAACATTAGATAACGGGGTACTACATAACCGTGAGCAGACGAGATAACTAAGACTGAAATGCCTTTGATCATTTTCCAGCTCGACGAAACAATAACAGTAAGGACCAGTCATAAATCAGACCTCTATACATGATGCCGCAGAAATACCGCCCATATTTTATGCACCCAATGATGTAGGACTTGTGAACTTGGGCTGGGGGTAATCGCTGATTCATGTTAAGTTTTATTGTTCATTTTTGTTCATTTACCATTATGGTTCAGACTGTTGCACCAGCTATCGATTTATTTGCATAATTCATAAAAGAGCAACATTTTGTGATTCCAGTAGATCTGTGGTCGTAATTTTGGCAAGCCTCAATTCTAAGTTTAAGAATTTGATCTCAGAATACAACACAACAGATGGTAAGACATTTTGTTCAATATTTTCTGCTAATGGTAAGGCATTTAGTTCAATATTTTCTGCTAATGGTAAGGCATTTAGCTCAATATTTTCTGCTAATGGTGAGGCATTTAGTTCAATATTTTCTGCTAATTTCTGCTAATTTCTGCCTTACATATTGAAATATATAATCCCTACTGAATCTATTACAAAAAGGTTTGCATTGAAAGATCTCTCTGATAAAAGACGTTTGTTGTTTAATCGGAAATTAATGTTCCATCTTCTGATTACTATTGCAGATAATCCTCTTCCGAGAGGGAAATTAAAAATAATTTTTTTTTAAAGATCAAAGATTTTCTCTCCACCTTTTTATATAAAAATGTCACGAATTTTGCAAAAATCTGTTAAAAAGCGAATAAGTAGTCTTTACAAGTAATAGATTTAAATTATATATGTATGTATGTATGTATGTATGTATGTATGTATGTATGTGTCTCTTCTATTTTTTAATTATTATAAATCTTCCTCTGAGGAGGGAGCCGGTTTCCAACATAGATACAAGGCTCCATCTTTGGGATGTAGTTAGCGCATTTAGGACTTAAGAAAAGTCTTGCATATATTTATTGTTCAATTCGTCGGTCGATTTCTCTTTCTGAAAATCTCAGTTTATCTAGATTCTCCTTTAAGCATTTACTAACAAGACCTAATGCTTCAATTATTATTGGCATGAATACGAATTCATAGTCTGGATATAGAAGCTGGAGGTTCCGAAACAGTTGTCCATAGATATCCTCTTTTTCTTTGATTTTCAAAGAGATATTTGTATCTGCAGGGCAGCTGACCGCTATGATAGTACTTACCTTTGCCCCCCCCCCTGTCCCACACGACAATATCCGGCCTGTTATGGTTACATTTGACAGAAGTTTTGATGGGAATATTCCACCAGTATTCCTTGAGTTGGTGTTTATGAATGTATTTCATAACAGAGGGATTTTCTAAGTTTATTTCAGGACAGTCTTTTTTGCGGATAGCATTGTAAATTGTTTTAGCAACAACATCGTGCCGCATAGGGAGGTAGTACCATGACGACATTTTAGGACAGCTGCTAATCACATGCATGATGTTTTCCACAGAAATATGACATAACCTACACATGCGGTTGCACATTGGGATTACAAGAGCGTCACAGTCTCACTTGTTCATCATGTACTTTCTGCCAGTCTCCTGTTCCTGGATTGCAAACGCATAGCCCTCAAAGTGTGATGTGATGTAATCGTCTTGTGTCCAAGAGAGGCTGCACTTCGTGTCAATTCTACCGTCTTCTTCAAGCTTCCGGGCAACATACCCATGCATAGTCTTTTTTTAGTTTTTTGAATGCTGAGTGATTTCCATCCAGGTCTTCTCTGAGGGAAGAGAGCCCAGCTCTTTTGGGGCTATATAGGAGATCATCAAGAAGAGAGTGTTTCTTGAGGAGCTCACTGCCAACTCGTACAATGTCACTCACTTCACTTTTCAGCACTGCATTTATATATTTATTCTTGCTACTGTTGTTTAGCAGGTGCTGCCTAAGTGACACCATATGGTATTCGAAGGCCGTCTGCACTGATCTCAGGCCACGATAAATGTAATAATTCTGGGGTCGCAGGAAAGAGCATCAAGAAGTGAGGAGTTCATCACCGGATATTATTCACTTCACTTCTAACCACTTGGCAAGTGCATATACTTTTCGCTGCTGTTGCTTAGCAATTACCATTCGATTGATACCATACGGCACTCAGATATGATCTAAGTAACACCATTCGGCACTCAAAAGCAGACTGGACTGATTTTAACCCTCTTATGTACTCTTCTACAATATCTCCATTTATGTTGAAGCGTCGGTCAAGTGGCTGAAATATTGCCATCAAATCTGGTAATACGACGAGAATACAATGAGTAATACAATAAGATCTGGTAAAACAAGTGCATCATGGGATAACTGCCATATTTTTTGAAGTCTGGTAAAATACTCTTTGACTACTGTATCTTTGTTCCTTACCATCGTTCACAGTACCATTTCATGACATATTTTCTTCAATGCCCAGGTATTTTTAGCACTCATTGAAGGCATCATCGAAAATAGAAATGCAAAGATCCTATGGGATTTTATGATTCAGTGCGACCATGAGATAGACAATAGTAAGCCGGACATAGTCTTAATTGAGAAAGAAAACAAACTATGGTGGGTCATAGATACAGCATGCCCAGCTGACAACAAGGTATGTGATAAGGAAAAAAGAAAAGTCGAGGAATATGACAGGTTAGCTTGGGAAGTTAAGCAGTTGTGGTCGATGAAAAAGGTAGCAGTAGTGCCAATAATTGTCGGAGCCCTGGGAACAGTGAGCAAAAAGCTCGAGAAGTACGTGGAACAAATAGGGGCTGCAATAAGGGTAGAGCACTTGCAGAAAACAGCACTGCTTGGAACCGCTCGAATACTCCGGAAGGTGCTCGAAAAATAAAAGGTGCTACCTCAGTTCACTGATAGTGGACAGCTAACACTATAGTACATCTCCAGCGTTAGAAGCTGTGCAAAGGCAAAAATAATAATAATAATAATAATAATAATAATAATAATAATAATAATAATAATAATAATAATAATAATAATAATAATCCTTTCTACTAAAGCACAAGCCTGAAATTTGTGGGGAGGGGACTAGTCGATTACATCTAATGTTTTACTGGTACTGAATGCATCGACCCCGAAAGGATGAAAAGCAAAGTCTAACCTCGAATAATAATGGCTTCAAATTTTGATACAAGGTCAACAAGTTTGGGATTTTGATTACATGGAGCCCTGTGCTGAACTGGTACTTATTTCATCCTCCTCAAAAGAATGAAAGCTAAAGTCGATTCCGGCGGTATTTGAACTTAGAACGGAGGAGGAGATAACGATTCTGCCAGCTCACCCCCTTACAATATATTAATAATAATAATAACTACGCTAGAAAAATGATTTTAAGATTTTTATTTAAAATTACAGCTTAGAATCTAGATAGTACCGTAAGAATACAAAGAATTGATTGAACTATGAAATGATCGAAGATTATCAAAAGTTGTTGATCAGTAGTGATGAAAACAAAAGAAAAGATTCATGTGAGAGTTTGTTGAAAACACTAATTCTAATTTGTTTAACAATAACAAACAAACAAAAAATCTAGGAAATTTGAAAAACATTTATTCTGGTTTGGGGATAACATTAAATTTCTTAGAATACACATCTATCTATCTATCTATCTATCTATCTATCTATCTATCTATTCACAACACGAATAAGAACGAAATCTTATTAGACGAAGTATTTGCCGATATGCGTAAAACCTGATCAAGTTAGAATTAAATAGTGTCGCACGAAGCAATGTTAAATATGAAATATTTGTGTACATCATGCATATTTTATATACCATTTTATATAAATACTTTATTACTTAAGTTTAATACGCTTTTGTTCTCACTAATGGATAACTAATGGATAT
>NC_068990.1:53431150-53434368 GCF_001194135.2 Octopus bimaculoides
TCTCTCACCCTCATCTATCTATCTATCTATCTATCTATCTATCTATCTATCTATCTATCTATCTATCTCTTGGGTGCATGTATATTTGTATAACACAAGTGTCTGTGTATGCTGAGTGAATGCGCAATGGATGTGTGTGTATGTATGTATCAGTACTAGTGTGTGTGTTAGTGTGAGTGTGTGCGTGTGCCCTGTGTATGTGCGCGCGTATGAGTATTGTATATTGGCTACTTCTAAGTGAAATTAACTAACCTACGACAGAGGGCTCTGAATTCTGCAAAATAGCCCCACCACGTGCAAACACCACTTGATCTTATCGGTTTATTTTTCAACACCCTGAATGTGATCGTCCAACTTGTAGAAATAGTAGCCCAATGTCCCTTAAATCACATTCTGCCATCTTAAAAAGTGAATGACAAAGGATCTGGTGCATTTCAGTTGACTGCCAATTTTTAATCTCTTCAATTCCTGCTCGAATTGATTTCATATTCGGTGTAATGATATAGTTTTATACACTGCTTTGAAATGCATTTTCGCAATGAATCGATAAATAAAGAATTATTAGCTTTTAAAGTTTGAAAATTTTTGTTAATTTTAACCAATCGTAAGCCACAGATACATTTATGCCTGTTTCCATAGTAACAAACGAAACATGAGAATAGCATATATTCTACGCGAAAGCATGTGCGTCGACGTTGTGTCTGCTCCTTGTGCCCATCTACTGGTCAAGAGACGTGGTAAAAATAATAGCCAAATAGGCCTTAAATATCGCATCCCCAATATTTTATTTAATTTTGGGTTTTGCATAATCGTATGAATTCCCAAGCGTAGAATACAAATTCGCGAGAATTTTCTGAAAATTCCAAAAAATATAAAAAGTTATGACGGGTTATATGACGTGCATAAAGCAGAAGCTGATTTATTTAGTTTTCATATTAAAACACGTTACGCACAAAATGACAGTTTCTAGATTCTGTTTTCTGACTGGATGAAAATTGTCAGAGTTTAAGCCTCTATGACTTTATTAAAAAAAGTTTCTGGAAAAAGTGAAGTATCTATTAAGATTCAGCTTGGAAAACTACATTAATGTATCAAATTTTAATGTTTTCAATAAACTTTAAATTAATGAAAATTGGCAGCCAAACTGAAAAGATCTGAAGGTTTTCACGATCGAGACTGACCATGGTTTAAACAACAACAAAAGCAACAACAATGCTTTTTCAACCTGTCTATGTGTATCCAGTTGTGAATGTGTTTCGTCAAACTTTTTTGTTTGTTTCTTTTATTATTTCTTCCATCTTTCTTTCTTTCTTTCTCATTCGGGTGATAATTTTTACAATTGCAATTTAGGAACCACTGCGTCTGTTATGGTAGAAGGCAGCCCAAGGTATTGCGTAGGGCTTCGAACCTGGGCTTACCTGGTTGCGATACGAAATGTTTAGCCATGCACGCGATACATGCGCCTAAGGTACTCCTCGCTCTTTCTCTCTCGCCTCACTCATTTGTGTGTGTATTTCTGTGTCAGTATAACGTGGTGTCCCCACATCTCTCTCTCTCTCTCTCTCTCTCACTGTCTTTATCTCTCTTCATCTCTCTTTTTCCTCTCTTTCCATACAATCTCTCTGTGAGTGATCTATCGTGAAATGTGTTCAGATTTGTACGTAGGTAGATGTGACTCTATTAGTGTGTGTTTGTGTGTGCGTGTGTGTGGTAGTGTGTACACGTGTGTGCATTTACTCAGTTTTTCAATGGATTAGCATTTAACTAAATACACATCATCAGTGTAATCAGCACAAATCTATCTGCCTGTGTGAGCATGGCAGCTATGTATGTATGTATATATCTAAATCGGTATCTATGTCTATTTATATACATGTAAATATACAAATTTACAAACGTATATATATATATATATATATATATATATATATATATATATATATATATATATATATAGTTACATATACATATGCATACACATATGGATACGTGTACATGTGTGTGTATGTGTGTGTGCATGCGTTTGTGTACACACGCGCAGACAGATGTATATTGATTGTACACACGATGTGTGTTTACTTAAACCCGAATCCATTGACCAGTGAAGCCTAAATACAAATTAAATACAATTTTATAATTAAATATTATTAGGAATTATATAAAAGATAGATAAAATATTTTGGGTATTGCAGAAGTATAACCAATTTACTGTACATAAATTTTAACAAAAAAACCTTATATGGATCCCAAAGGACCATATGGACAACATAGCTAACTTAATGATGATCACATTCTAGAACTAATCACAGTCTTCTGAATTAGACAATTCCATTAGTAATACAGTAACTAAGAAGTATACAACACGGATCTTTAAATCCAAGAGGTAAAAAGAACAAAAAGATAATCAGAATGTTTCATAAAATAGTTGATATTGTCACGTTTTATGCGAATCTCTATGTGCTCACATGGCTTCCTGCTTCATAGATTCAGCCTTCTGGGATCTACTTTCAGAAAGGATACTTATTTGGAATCAGAGCAACCTCGGTAGTGTTTCTGTGTTATTTGTATGCTACTTTGCTCCACCTACTTGTAAAGTAAATTAGGACCTCCCTCTAACAGCTTTACAGCAAGCAAAATACGAAGTAGGAAGAGTAAAAATAAATGTATGATTATTAAAAAACAGACCAGCTGGATATTATATCTAACCCTTTCAAAAGTTGGATGACACTTGATTATATTTAACCCTTGGATGATAATAGTGAGAAAAATTACCATTAAATTGGAACATTAACTTGTAGTGTTTCGGCAGAAAAGCACTTTATGTGTTGGTTTGGAAAAAGATACCTCTGAGTAGCAATTTTTTTGTTGATCTAAACCTTTCCCTCTGGACGAAATCCTTGGAATAGGAAGCGATAGTCAATTTCTTTCTACTTAGTCCCTTCTCCAAGAAGAAAAACTTTATTTAATATCAAATGTTAATTAAATTTTTCTTTCAAATTGCTTTTAAAAGTTAAATTAGAATTCGTGAACAGTAAAATTACATTATTTTCATTGAAAAGTGGCAAAACAAGACCAGAAGTGAAGAGAAACGATACATTGACAAACTATGTTTGGTGAAGTTTTAAAAAGGGCTAATTACTAAAATGTCAGTGTCTTGGGATTACTCACACACACACACACACACACACACACACACACACACACACACACACACACAC
>NC_068990.1:53434378-53437088 GCF_001194135.2 Octopus bimaculoides
ACACACACACACACACACACACGCACACATCTTGGGCATTACAGGTTATATTTGGTGCGACACCTTCACCGGTCATGAACGCCCGTACATGCCGCAGAAACATAGACGCGACGTTTTCTCTGCTTTGCATTCCCTAGCACATCCTGGTGTCCACGCCACACAAAAGATGATATCGACCCCTTTCGTGTCGCCCAATATCAATATGGACGCCCGTGAATGAGCTAGAACCTGTGTCGCGTGCCAAAAAGCAAAGATCCACCGACACATTTTCTCCAATCGGTTCCTTTACAACTCCAGATGTACGTTTTCAATATGTGCATATCAACATCGTTGGACCCTTGCCGCCTTCCAAAAACTGCACATGTAAATGATGGAATACCGTTTTAAGTTTGGCTACCATATTCCGGGCCCTACAAAGTAATCCACAGAGAACCAAATTATTTCGTTCTCGATATTGGAGGAAAACGAAATACTGTCTCTGTCGATCGCTTAAAAGATGCATTCGTGGAAGAGGAATTACTATCAGTTTCCACCGTTCCTCATACGGACTCAACAACGTCATCTTCACCCATCGCAAACACCTCAGATTCTTTACGACCCCTGCACACCAAATCAGGATGAATAGTTCGATGACCCGTAAGATATGTCCAGGTCTTTCGAGTAAGTACAAATTCTTCAGCTGCCCGTCCTTTCAAATGAAATACCCACTTCAACAAATAAAATCAAATTGTTTATTTATGATTATCAACAATTGCCACATACATAACCCAAGAGACTCTGCATCACTTGCATACAAACCAAAACAAAACAAAAAACATTTTGTATATAAAAAACAAATATTTTTCTATATCGACCAAAATCATTTTTTATCAAAATTGTTTTGCGGATTAAACTGACTGAACATTTTAACCAACAAATTTTTTGCAAGAACATTTTCATTTTTATGTAAAATTACATTTTTTTGCATGCACATATGCACATATGTTTTGCTCTCTCTATCACACCTGTATGCTTACACACACTTGCATCACTCACATTTTCATGTGTGCTATCATTTACTCTCCGCGCATTGAAAGACAACTTACCTCTATTAGACCTCTTGTAGGTCGCGTAATCAATAGAGTTGCATATCTCTTTCAACGTGCCAGCATATTACATTTATGCTTCTGTTTTTAAATTTCAGAAAAGCTAGTAAACATACAAATTCGCAATTACTTTCGTAAATACAGTTAACCATTAGCTAAATTCTGTGAAAAATCTAAGTTTGTACAATGGTCTTAATAAAAGTTAATTAGTTTCGTCCAAATGCCTCATGTGTAAAATAAGAGAACGATCAAACCAAAAAATGCTTCAATTAGCTCAAAACCATAATAATGATTGAAAGAAATGTAAATATGAACTTAATACACTTAGTATGATGTTTGTAGACCTTTTGTTGGAGATCACCTCTGCACATCGATTGCCATAGGATATAAGTTTCCTGCACAAGTCAGGTGTTACTTTCTTCCATTCCTCTTCTAATATGTCCCATAAATTCGTCGTAGTAGTTCGTACCCTTTGTGTAACTTTGTCTTTAAGTATCTTCCAAAGATTGTCAATTGGATTTAAGTCTGGGCTTTGTGCTGGCCCCTTCATTACTTGGATATTTCGTTCACTAAAGAATCCAGTGACAGGCCTTGCAGTATGACAAGGGGCGTTATCTTGCATGAAAATGCACGGTCGATTCGGAAATACTCGTAATGATAGAATCACATGCTGTTTAACCAAATTCAAATGGATATTAGCATTAATAGTCCCTTTAATCTGTACTAGAGGGCCAAGTCCTTCAGAAGAAATCATTCCCCACACCATGACGCTTCCTCCTCCAAACTTGGCAGATTTCTTCAGGCACTTGGATTTGGCCAATCTCCCTTGAAGCGCTTAACATACTCTCTACCATCTGAACCTACTTAATTGAATTTGCTTTCATTGCTTTTGACCAATTTTCATCTATCCAGTTTACATGAGCTTCTGCAAACGAAAGCCTTTCCAATTTGTTCTTCTTGCTGATGGTCAGTTTTGTTGCCGGGGAACAAGTCTTTAATCCAAATTCCTTCAGACAACGAAACACTGTAAAGCGGGTCACTTCCATACCATTATTTATTTTTATTTTCTTAGAAATTCCAGCCGCAGTCTCGAAAGGATCCTTCAATACGTATCGTTTCATGGCTCCATTATCTTGCATGGTGATTTTGCGTGGTCTACCAGTTGCCTTTTTTGGTTCAAATCCTTTAGCTTCTTCATAGAGCTTAAGAACACGTGAAACTGCACTATTAGATCTCCTTACGTCTCGTGAAAAACCGAGTGAGTCATTCCTGAAACTTTCATCCTGACAATTTCTTTTCGGAGATCGGGAGTAAATTTAGCGTGGTGTGCCATGTTCGGAAGCTAGCACAATACTCAGACGGTAGTAGCGTTGAACCTGCAGATGTAAACAATGTTTGAAATTTCTAGAAATTTCTGAAGGAAACTAATCGTTCTCTTATTTTTCACGTGAGACATTTGGAGGGAACTAGTGTTATCAAATTTTATTAAGACCATTGTACAACGTTAGATTTTTCAGAAAATTTAGCAAATGGTTAATCATGTTTACGAAACTGATTACAGATTTGTACGTTCACTAGCATTTCCGACATTTAAAAAAATATTAATTTTTCTCTTTTTTTGCTCA
>NC_068990.1:53437234-53438393 GCF_001194135.2 Octopus bimaculoides
ATTTTTTTTTTGCCAAATAAACACACGCACTATATATTCGTTCTTCACTTGTTTGTTACTGTTCTTATTTTAACTCATCTCCATTGTCAGCTTACTCCGTTCTGTTTTTCATCATAGAAGAACAGAATGGACTAAGCAGAGCAAGAGCACACACGAGGACGAAAAGTGTCGCTGAAGAGGTTGTAACAGTAAAAGTTTGTAACGGTAGAAATTTGTACGGTTGAAATTAAATTGTAAACAATAATATGGAACGTCGAAGTCGTAATCAGTTTGTAAAGATTGGTTCTTCGTTGATTGCCATTATGTAAAGATGAAAGAACAGTGATTGAGGATGTAATGAAAGTATTTATTTTTACCGTTACATTGTATATACCATGCCTCGACGGGCAGGTGATGAAATCGTAAAGCATGCGAAGTTAATTTCAGCCCGTATTTTCTTATTGTAGTAGTACACCATAGAGAGAGATATGGTAATGTGCAGAGAAGAGAAAGTGAGTTAGTGAAA
Organism: Octopus bimaculoides; assembly: GCF_001194135.2. NCBI lineage: Eukaryota > Metazoa > Mollusca > Cephalopoda > Octopoda > Octopodidae > Octopus > Octopus bimaculoides. Next base: position 53,437,740 of record NC_068990.1, read on the forward strand.
GTGAGAGAGTGTGGGACGAAACAACTGCTCTGTTGGTAAGTTACCATAATTATTCTCTCTGTGCCCTTTTCTTTAGAGACGGCGTTTGTTCAGCCGGTCAGTCAGACTCGTTCTCACTAACCGAGTTGTCACCAAGTGACTGATTTACGCTTGGGGGTTCTTGTTTTTATAACTATCCAGAAGGATAAACATCGTTGAGAACAATGGATTTCGTAGGTGGTACTTGTTATCTTAATTCTAGCTGTTGGTGAAGTAGAAGAGGTTAAAAAGGTTAAGTGGTGAAGACATTATTTCAGTCTAGCTAAGGCATCTGGAAAATGCAAAACTGGTGTCACAGAAAAAAACCATTGTTCCACCGTGAGAAAAGTTCTGTTGAAGTGTTACTTGAAATTTGGTTATGGTGGATCGAATCCACTTCATGCCTGCAAGATTCACTACAAAGTTACTGATAAGTGACGAAAGATTTCCGGACAATGGACATGAGTTAGAATAAGAACAGTAATAAACGGGTGAAGAACGAATATATAGTGCGTGTGTTTATTTGGCAAAAGAAATGACTATCCCGAAATACAAATATGTCTGTTTCAACACAGAGTTTCACATTAGGAATTTTACAACACAAATTCATAAACATATATATGTTTATGTACACAC
>NC_068990.1:53438403-53442412 GCF_001194135.2 Octopus bimaculoides
ATATAAAATACAAAATGGGACAAGAACGCAAAACATTCAGACACTTAGGTGATACAAAAACGATACAACAAAACATTCAGATAGACGATACAAAGACAACAAGGACGGGGCATTTGGAGTTTTCTTTCCTCAGTCGAGTTCCAGATTATCTTTGCAATTTCGGCTGGTTATACTCGAGATTGCTTCAATCTGGCCAGCGCCGAGGAAAAACTAAGCTAAGAGCATTAGATTCCTTGGAATAAAGTATACGAAAACAAGGACGGAAAATAACGGAGAATGTTACACAAATACAAATAACAGGACATAACAACAGGTGTCTTTCGACTAAGGACGTATTAAATTAAGCTGGCGTGTGTTGAAGTAAAGCTTTACGGCAGGGATACAAGATTTCACGGGCACAGAGAGGAATATAGATGCTGCACGGACGATGGCCGAAACAAGAAAGAAAGGTCAGGCTTGGCCGAACACCGGTCACGTGGGGGAGAGAAGAGAGAGAGGTAGAGGCAGAGGGACAGAAGAAATAAGGAGGGGCAAGAAAAAATGACAGGGACACAGTGAAGTGAAAAGGAGGGAAAGTGAGCATGAAGAGAAGGCAAGGAAATGTGAGAGAGAGGGAACGAAAGAACGAGGAGTGGCATGAACGAAGTCAGCGTGAAAGGGTTGATAGAAAGAAGGAAAGAATAAAAGAATAGAGTCGTACAAGATTTAGATAAATATATACTTACATAAAAGAGACCAAAGTGTACGTACGCCGCTTGCACTCATGGTCGCAAGATTGTGGAGCGAGTGGTGTGTTGTTTTCTTGAGCAAAACTTCATTTCACACTGTTCCGGTCCACTCAGCTGACAAAAATGAGTAACCCTGCAACGAACCAGCATCCTGTTGAAGAGTAGGCATAAAACTCGGTAAGGACCTTTCATAATTTATCTTTTTTCTATTTTGGTACATGTATGTTTTTTGAAGAGGGTAGAACAACCACTTAGCCAAAATTGTTCCCAGGTCTATACTGACTTGGAGCAGTTTGAACCTATCAGAGTTCTAGCCATGAGTTAAAAAGTATGCGTGATGACAATTCCTCTGAGCGCAGGAACGCAGAAATATTTTGGTGTCAGAGCGCGCAGTAAAACCACCGGGAATGAGCGACCCCTAGCTGTTGTCACAGCATCCTTCTAGGTGAGAAACAGCCTGACGTACGACCTGCGGTTTTTCGAGATTACATGTCTTTGTCAATGGAAAAGTGGCGATGTACGCAGACCTAACCTATTGGAAGCGCTCAGTAAGTTACAAATTTCGACTGTCATCTATGTTTCAAACCATGCAATCTGCAATACTTAAATACTATTTAATCCCGTTACAGATCTGCATCTGAGAGGTTATGAACGGAAAGACAGAAGTGCCATTGAGAACAAGGAAGACCAACAAGACGGCAATCATCTGTGAAGATAGAGCAATCACCATGTATGTATGTATGTATGTATGTATGTATGTATGTATGTATGTATGGAAACTTCTGTATCTTCTTGTCTAAATCATAATTTCAATGAAACTCTTTCATGCAAGGAAATATTCATACTAGGCAGTACTCTCATAATTTTAGAACAATAAAGCCTCCAGATACGACGTCACAGTCTCATTGTCTCATAGATACTATATTAGAATAGACACACTGTCTATTTTGTATATGGGAACAGATACACCGATATATGTTTGGTGTATGGACGTAAATAAATAACTATTACTAGACTGGGTTAGAAGTATATTTACATATATATTTATAAACTGAATTATCTATCTATCTGTCTGTCTGTCTGTCTATCAACCTGTCTGTTTATTTGTCTGTCTGTCTAACTGAATGTGTGTGTTAGAGAGAGAGGGGGGGGGAGAAAGAGACTGAATGAGTGTGCGTGTATGTATATAACTAAGGTCGCTTTGCATGAAAATCTCAGCCTTCCAATATATTTTACTTAGACAATGTCACCAAATCGTCAATGGTTATGGATACAATTCCACCAATATTCCTTGTGTTGGGACGTATTAATGTTAAAATAGCCAATCGCTATTTTCTGCTTCTGGATTACAAAATCATTGTCTTCGAAATGTGACGTGATGTAATATACAAATATCCAAGAGTGGACACAGTTCCTGGTGATATCGGTACCACATTCAAGTTTCCAGAGAAAAAATATATACTTGTATAATATTTTTGTTGTTGTTGTTAAACCCTAGCTCGAACTTGATCGAGTCGACCTAACATCAAATACATTCCCCTTTTGGTGGTATAGTGTATCTGGGACTACGAAATCTACGACTTCCTTTTATTTTAAAGAGATTGTGCTATCATTTCTAATAAGGCGAGCGACTGTGCAGAGGCTCCAAACTTTAGTTGAAATTCAGGGTATTCCCTTCCATGTCTTTACTGAATTTGGTTCGTTAAAAAATTCTGAGATAGCATGGAACATCTTCAGTAGTTTCTTACCGACAATTAAGTTGTTCTCTCTCTCCTTTGAATACTTGGTTGATATATATTTGACTGTACGAGTTGATGTTGTATCGGTGATACCATACAGCACTCAAACGTTGACTAACTGATCTGAAAACACTTTCTATTAACCCAGAGACTGTCAATGTCACTATTTCTGCGTATGATTCCACTTGATGTATTTGGTTCATTTTAATGTGAGTGAAACAAATTTTCTCCATAGTCCTATAAGCTATTCCAATATTGATGTTTTAAACATATGTGATATTGAACTAACAGAGAATATCTACAGCTGTCAGATTTTTCAAAATCTTATGTAATACTTTTTACCCTTTCATTGCATAAAACATTTTCGTTCATAACCAAGCTTTTGTAACACTCATTGTGCCTTTCATGTCTTTGATGCGCATGTTTTCGTTTTAGAAAGCACATTTACTACGTTTAATTATCAACCCAAAAATATTCTTTTGGCCAAATTCCATCCGTCTATTAACTAAAAATGTTATTAAGTCCAGCTGTTTCTTAGTTTTGTAATAATTTCCAGTGTAGGAATTATGCGTTATATTCGTACTTCTTGCTGTAACCACTGGAGTTTTGTTAAATAAATGACAGCAGATTTACTGCCAAGATAAACATACACTGTCAGTTTTGAATATTCTTTTACAGAGCGTCATAACATTAAGGAAAAGGGTTCTGCTTTCATTTCCATGGATGAGGGGAAACGACAAGACTTTTGTAAGACACTAAGTTGCTGTAATTAAGGAGACAGGTGATTCCAGTGACTACAAGTTGGGAATAGATTTAAACACCTTTCTAGAAACGTCTATTTCTTTCTCGTTCTCTTTCTTTACCTCTCTTTTTCCTTCTCCCTCTCTCTTTCTCTCTCTTTCCTTCTCCCTCTCTCTTTCTCTCTCTTTTCTTCCCCAATACTTTAATTCTTCCTTCCTTTTTCTATCTGTCCTTCTCTAGTCTCCAGTCCTACAGGATATTTTCATTTTCCTTTGCGTTACCCTGTATTAGTCTGATTTTTTTTCTTGTATACGTATATTTTATTTTGTGGTGTTTATTTTCATCCTTATCCTGTATGTTCGCTAGATATTCTCACTGGCTTTTCGCCACTGGCACCACCAAGAGTGAACAATATCAACGTTAAAGGCGCGAAATTGCAAGGATTTTTTGGACGTTGACTGATGAGGAATTAGCTACAAATTTTCTGTTCGTTAGGTTTTTATAAAATTTTCCGGTTTTTTTTTGTTAAATTTTTGAAATATATATATACATATAAATCTATCTCTCTCTCTCTCTCTCTCTCTCTCTGTATATATATATATATATACATATATATATACTAGCAGAGATAGCCGTCGTTGCTCGGGACTAAAATGGGATAGTTTGTGTATATATTACAGTTATGTTGGGACAGGTGATACGGGAAAGTGCCGCATTGACGACAAAACATTTGTGGAGTAAATGATAGGCTAATTCGACTAAACGTCGTGTCCCACCTCTGTTTGGAGTATTCCAGGCCCT
>NC_068990.1:53442569-53445247 GCF_001194135.2 Octopus bimaculoides
ATATTTGATTTTTGAACGCACCGAAAGGCTATCAGTGGATATACTCTCCTCTGCGGCAGTCGGCGCTGCGTCTAGCACGACCCATCATCTGAAGTTTTGACACCTCCTTCGGGTTTGTTGTCCTACATCACTCACGAAGTAAATTTGGAGGAAGTGTAGTTATTCATTTGTGGGTAACAGGGAAGCAACGAGGTGATAGAATTGCCCTTGAACTTTAAACGTTGGTGTGAATGCAAGTCCAACTATCTCCTTAGATGCACCAAACGAGATGCCATTTGAAATGCAGAGTTGTACTGTCTGATATTGTTCAGAAAATCTTTTGACTCCATGGAAGTGCCTTCCAGAAGATCTATAAGAGTTTGAGTAGGAGCTGATAGTGCTGGAAATCTTAACTTACCGCCTGAGCAGCGCATGCCATTAGTTTCATTTGGAAATTTTGGGTAAGTCTCATCTCCCTTCTCTCTTGAGACTCCATTTGATGTGCTGCAGCATACGTTTGCTGATCTTGGGAAAGTCTCATCTCCCTTCTCTATTGAGACTCCATCTGACTTGAGAAACTCTCATCTCCTTTTATTCTTGAGACTCTCACCTTTGGTTTTCTACAATCCTCCTTGCTTTATGGTTGTTTCTGGAGAGATTACATCTTTTCTCTGGAGGTAACTTTCAATATTGTAAGCAAAAAAATTATGAACATTGGAAAAATTATACATTAAACCTTTATTATTGTAAGCAGCTGTACGTATGTAGTATAAACAATATTAGGGTCTTATCAAAAGTGAAAGAATAAAAGTGAAATATTATACCACTGAAAATATCTGAAGTCAAAAGTGAAAGGATAACAGTGAAATATTATACCACTGAAAATATCTGAAGTCAAAAGTGAAAGGATAAAAGTGAAACAATTAGTGAAAGAATAAAGGTGAAAGAATAAAGAATAAAAGTGAAGCAATATTATAGTCTTATCAAAAGTAAGATAATATTATACCGCTGAAAAAAATCAGAAGGGTCGTATAGGGTGGGGATACAGCTCCCTATATGGGCAAGGGCAAAAATTTGACCTTCCCTGAGTAATGAAAAATCTTCATGCCAAATTTGGTACATATTGATCCAGTGGTTTAGCTGTGTATAGAGGAAACATACACACACAGTGAATTATATATATATATATATATATATATATATATATATACATCCATGCACACACACTCAAACACACACACACACCACACACACCACACACATCACACACACACACCCACACACACACACACACACACACACACACACACACACACAGACACAAGCACATGCAAATCACATAGGAAAGAGTACATATTTCAGAAGAATGAGTGGAGAGATTTAATGCAAAAAGCAAAAAAAAAATATGAAAGCAAATAAATTAAAATGAAGACAGTGTGTTGGTAGACGTTTATTGGCAGCTAAAAACGAGGTGTGTGTCCTTGACACACCAATGTACCAGTTCGGTCATGTTGATTTTGTTCTATATGCTGCATATTGCAACAGTTATCGCTTCTGTACAGGTGTGCAGATCTCCCGTATATAAATACTGAAACAGCAACGTAATGTTTACGATGCATACAGACATTTATTATTCATATGCGTGCATCTAAAAGTGTGTATAGCTATCTATGCGTATATGTGCTAGTATGTATACACGTATGTATGTATGTATGTATGTATGTATGTGTGTGCGTGCATGTGTGTGTATGTATGTAACGATTTGTATGCACAAAATATATGAGAGGAAGAGAAATATTAGTTGATATGTTCGTTACTATATAACAAACAATTTCTTCGAGTTGTACACAGATTATTTGCAGTTCTGTTATCCGTTCTGTAGGTAGATAAGTTCATCTGTGACTGACTGCTAGAAGACGGATGGAAGGAGAAAGATGAAAAGAATTTAGCTATCTGGGTTGAAAATTAGAGAGGGTAAAAGTTGTGTAGTCATACTGTGACAAGCTATACGTGAAGTGCTCCTTTTGGCCCGGAGCCAAGCGATAGAAGCGAAACAGCAAGAACTGAATTTGGGTACCGTTGTCATACACATTTCAAAGCTGGATGTAGGTCAGAGAACAATGGAAAGCAATGGGTTAATCTCTTTTGAGCTGTATTTAACACAAGAATATTCACTTAAACAATAGAACTTATCTAAGTTTGACAGTTGACCCTCATAAATTTCCAAATGCCAATGTCGAGAACAATAGGAAAGATCTCAGAAAAAATTAGGTTAAGGTTTCGATTCTTGGCTAAGAATCCAAGAAGGTATTCGCTATATATACATACATATACATATATATATATTGCATTACAAATCAGGCTGAAGAGAAATAGACAGTCGGTAAGATTGTTAAATTTTGAAACCGGTCCCTGTTTAATAATGATTGTTTTCGGTGATTTTAAATGTCTTGCCCGCTTACGTTTTGGTATCACGCTATATTTCATGTTGAGAACAATTTAGGTCTTATTAGACACAAGATGTGATCTATTTCTAGCACATTGAATGTCCACGTTAGTGGTCAACGTCATATATAAAAATGTACTTTAATCCCCTGAGATTGCAGATACTGTTTCTGAATCTCTTTGATTCTTTAAATGTGCTAGCTTCCTGGTAATTAATCGATATTAATTAATATATGATTTTTTACCCTATTTTT
>NC_068990.1:53447267-53448179 GCF_001194135.2 Octopus bimaculoides
ATATATATATTAATACCTTTACTTTCTTGCCTGATCGAGTGCTATGCTACTAGTGGAAAATTCTCTCTCTCTCTCTCTCTCTCTCTCTCTCTCTCTCTCACACACACTCACTCACACACACACACACCAACCCACGCCCACACGCACACATGGAACTGGACCCTCAGAGTCATATCCGACGATGAGAGACCCATTTAATCCGATCAACGGAACAGCCTGATCGTGAAATTAACATGCAAATGACTGAGCACTCAACAGACACGCGTCATCCTTAGCGTAGTTCTCAGGGAGATTCAGTGCGACTCAGAATATGACAAAACTGGTCCTTTCAAATACATGACATGTGCAACTCATTTTTGCTAGCTGAGTAGACTGGAACAGCATGAAATAAAGTTTCTTGCTCAAGGACACAACACGCCGCCAGGTATCGAACTCACGACCTTACGATCTTCAGCAAAATATCATAAACACTTAGACATGCGCCTTCGCATGTACATATATACTCACATACTCACACACATGATATATTGGATGGCCGTTGACTCCCTCGGATTATTTCACCCTTTGATAGAGTTTACTTTCCATCTTACAGGTTGTTGAGAAGAAGAATCACCTTCAGCTCCAACCAAGCTTACTTGAGTTGCAGGTTTGGAAGCCGAGGGATCAATTATAGACAGGCTGCATTGTCTTCTAAGGTTATCAGTAGCAAGACTCCGGTTATTGATCACTGACGTTTTGTCTATCATTTTGTCTCTCTTTTTCTCATACAGAGAGAGAGAGAGAGTGTGTGTGGGTGTGAGAGAGAGAGAGAGAGAGAGTGTGTGTGTGTGTGTGTGTGTGTGTGTGTGTGAGTGCACGTACGCGTGTTCGTGGATGTATGGAATAGATGATATATTAACCACCTCACTTCAC
>NC_068990.1:53449598-53450394 GCF_001194135.2 Octopus bimaculoides
ATATTGTGAATATATATATAATAGCGTGAAATGCATATCTTTGATGCAGCCTTGACCAATAGTATCCCTAGGAGGGGTTAGGTCTAGATCCAGATTAGTCACTGCCTTTCAGAGGGTTCTGAGCCCCCTTTCGCTAGGTTAGCTAAGGATTAGGTTAAGGCTTAGTTGTGATCCGAACATAACCTCTTCTAACACAGAGGATCGGGAGTCCTTTTGGGTGTTCTATTTTCCTTGCTGGAAAGTGGGGTTAGTTGATGGGGGTGGTGGTTTCAAAAGGGCCAGCATGTGCAACCTGATCACCTTTGCCGATCAAACTCCCAACCCATGCGTTCCCGTTGCGACACAGATTCTACAGAACTGGGTTGGGTGTGAAAACCAACTTTAAAGTATAAATATAGATTTTTTGAATCAGCAACGTTATGTTCGGTTAAGTCCTATTTGGGTGAAAAGTCAATAAACTGATTCCTTATGGGGTTTTCTATTCAATCAGGATGAAAAATCGATAAACCGATTCCTTATAGGATTTCTCACTAAAATTGGCTACACCCCATTTTCAACCATTACTTTTACCTATTTTGATGTATTTTGTTCAAACTTATGACTCATGGGATCTTTGAATGCTTTAAGTTCTCCTCCCCCACCACAAAAAAAAAAACAATCGATGAGTGGAAAAATTGATAAACCGATTCTTTATAGGATTTCCCAATCAAATTGTCTGCAACCCACTTTCAGCCCAACGTTCACCAATTTCAACTGATTTTGCTCAAATTTGACGTCAGTGTTATTTAGTTTGGTT
>NC_068990.1:53450839-53452141 GCF_001194135.2 Octopus bimaculoides
CACACACACACACACACACACACACACACACACACACACACACACACACACCACACCACACCACACCACACATAGATGAGTTTCTTTCAGTTTCTGTCAACCAAATCCACTCCCAAGGCTTTGGTAGGCCCGAGGCCTTAGTAGAAATGCGTCTGCTGATGTCTCCTCCGTCGATGTTCCAGGCTTCTGCTTCAGGAGATCCCCATGCAGCGCTCGCGCTTTCTCGCAGCTGATGGTCTCCGTCATCGTATCCCCTGCGAGTTGCTTACGGCCTTGATCTCGTACTTGCTCGTCAGGATGGTGCAGATCGTCGATGCTTCGGCTGTATTGATGCGCTATGCCCACTACACGCACACCTCTCTTATGTTTATCAGCGATTTCCTTCTTCAATTCTATCGTAATCAGCTTTTTCTTCTTGGTACTGTGCTTTGCACTAACCTTCTTAGGACCCATGGCTAACACAACTAATTATTATAGAATAATAACAAAAGCGCACAAATCCAAAAAGGAAACACTGGGAAAAACACAATAGGGATGCTGCTACAATGAGATAAATATGTGAACTGAACAGGTGAAGGCTGCGCTCGTTGGGAGAGCGTGTGCAAACACAGCGCCAACTAGCGGTCGGTTGTATGAAAATCGCTCGTGCTGGGGATTTGCGCTCGTATTACAAGACAAAAATTCGCGCGCGCACACACACACACATACATACGCACTCATGCATAATATATGTGTGTATTTGTGCATTTAAATATATATATGTATATTTATGCATGTATGCATGTGTATGTACGTCTGTGTGTATGATTGTGTATGTATATATGCGTGAATACCTGTACATGTGTGTGTGTGCATGCATATGTATATAATGTAGGTGTAGTTGAAGTGTCAACAACTGTATTTGTTTTCTCAATTTGGCTGCCTACATTGCTGTGTTAAACGTACCTATGGCAATCTCATGCTATCCACTGCATCATTAATTTGTCAAAACATGAAACATTTGTTTGTGCAGTTACACTGCACTTTAACATGTAATCAGATGTCGTCAAACTCCCGCCACGACGCCGAAGCTGGGTATATCATCTTCATAGGTTTTATGCTGTGCAAAGCATACGTTGGCCTGCTTCCTAGAAACACACTGTTGATATTCCCAAATGTTTGCCCAGACGTGTTACAACAACAAGAACAAGGGTGAAAAAATACAGAGAAAACAATTACAATGTTCATAAGAGTATCATACCTGTTTGTGCGAAAATGTAAATTTTCTTTGACTCTCTTTCTCTGTACATATATATATATATA
>NC_068990.1:53452902-53466318 GCF_001194135.2 Octopus bimaculoides
GAGAGAGAGAGAGAGAGAGAGAGAGAGAGAGAGAGAGAGAGAGAGAGAGAGAGAGCGCAGAGCCTGCACTAGCCTCGTGCTTATTTACCACTTAGTAGAACTGAAACACCTTACTCAAAAATACAATGCGTCGCCTCGTCCAGGAATCGAACCTACAGTTTTATGGTTTTGAATTTATTGCCCTAACGTGTTGAACATGTGTCCCCGTAATATAGTTAAGAGTTAATTAAAAAAAACGTAAGTCGCGTTCACACACAATAAATGAACAACTCTTTCTATTAGAGGTACAAGGCCTAAAGTTTTAGATACGGAACTTGTCGATTACTTCGGCCTCAGTGCTCAACAAGAACTTATTGTATCGTCCACGAAAGTATGAAAGGCAGAATCTACTTCAATGGCATTGGATACAGGACATAAAGACGGATAAAATACTGCGACGCATTTTTTCCGGAGTACTAACGATACTGCAAGTAATTCATTTTACACCCGCTTCAGGTTCCGTTATTAATTTTGATCCGAGTACCCCAACGATCTCAACTACATTTCCAATTACTTTGCACCCAGGTACAGGAAATTGTCAGCCCCGAAAGAGTTCACGAATAACTTGAAGGTCAGAGAAGGGGTTCATGTTGCCCTGCTGGTTACAATATTGCAGTTCAAAACCAGGTTAGTCAGTTTTTCCTCTAGCAGTCTATCTCTTACGTAATCCACACAGTCGGACGCTATATAATCACTAATCTTCAATTGATCTTTTCCTGCAGTATATTGAAAGTATTCGTTTATTTCGTCCATCAGCTGGTCGTTCGTTAAATTATTTAAATACAATAAACCCTCGTGTGCTCCCTGGAGATGTGCTCCACCGCACACTTTCCACTCTCTTTTATTTGGGGTACACTTTTTGTTTTGAGGAGTATCTTTCTTTTTCATTTACTCTTCTGCTTTCAACAATCTATCGTTGTTCACTGCTCATCTCCTACTCATTGTCACCAGGCGATGAGGTGCCGCTGCTGCTGCTGATGATGATTATAACCAACCTCTTGAACATCGATTTCTAGATCTAGTTGAGACGATCCGTTCTGTTATTTATAGAGACTCGACCAGTTTTGCTCTGGATTGCGGCTGCTGGTTTCTTCTGTGTTTTAAGCGTCTTTTTCTACCAGACAGAAAGTCCTTAATTAACCCTCATTGCCCCTCGATTTGGTCAGAACACCCAACAACACAAACCACATGTCACTCGCCTCAATTTCTATATCTGAGAGTGCCCGTTAGCATCTCTGGTGTCGAACTGGACAAGAAATCTTCCATATTAGGTGAGAAATGATGCAGACAGTTCATTGCTTTGTCCTATGATTTTTACCAACAATCTCTCACCTGGCTGTTTCACACAATGGGAGTCCATTACCATACAATCAATCCATTGCTACTTTCTTCGTTTTCTTTCAGTTTACGCAATAGTTCTATCAAATTTTCGCTTACTTTGTGAAGAAATGTGAACTTCAATTCGTCGTAGGGGAGATGATGGGCTTTTCACACATTTTACTTACCTTGTTATGCACTATTTTTCTTCCATAAACCCTCTGTCTTCAGTAATTTTTTAACCATGCCCACTTCATCTCTTATTCATTAACATAATGCGGTAGAGTATCGTTTTTGGCTAATGATAGAGTCACTGAATCTTTCGGTTTTCTAGTGGATTCTTGGAACTAAGAAAAAGGTAGTATCTGACGCCTCCAGAAATGCATCCAGTGATATCCCAAGGACTCCAACCTCCTTCAACTATTCCTGTTATATTTTTTTCCTTTTAGCTTTACCAGCCTTTCTGATCATAAAATTCTTAATTGACCTTCGCTGCCTTGAATGATCAGTCGTACTGCACCTACTACAGGAAATAATTCTGGGTGTAATTTGGTGTCCTGTGTGAGGTCATGAAAACTTGCATATGCATTCAAAATCCCACACGATATCATCAAAAGTTGCGTTAGCGCCAAGTGTTTAACACTATTAAGTCTATTGTTCTCATGAATTAGGGAACAAATCGTCACCAATGTCTTTTACAAAGACCCTTGCGCCACTTCGTAAGAAATACTGTGGAATTAGTTTATAAGGAGATGTATGAAGCACTGAGAAATTAACTTTGTTTCGTTTTGAGGGTTGATATAGTATAACAAAGAAATACCACCGGGGGCTTTTTTGTAATGAGAACAGCGTATCATTAATTTATTGATTCCTTATATTTCGGGCTGCTCACTCATCTACATAAGAAAACGGGCAATACTTCTACCGAAAATTACAAATAGTCGACATCTGATATCTGATAATGCTTTGGCTATTTTCTTTTGTAGATGAGTGAGTCACTCGACATATAATAATTAATAAATTGTTAATTCTCCTCGTCTTGTAAAACGTTTCTTGTATTATTTATTTATTTATTTTATCATATCGCAATGTTTCAGACTAACCCTAACACTATTCTATGATAATGCCAAATGATTTACTGCACCCTATCTCTCTCCATGCGAGGGCTACTTCTGATTATAATCTGAATGTCGTAAGAAGGATCTTTGTTGATTGTTCTCTTTATTGCAGCTGCGTGACAAATACCAGTAGAATGTGTCTAATTTCCTCACCTAATACTGTTATAAGGTTTTTATCTAAATATTGAATGTTTGAACCTACAACAAGCTTGTCTGTTTGAAGTGCAGTTCTCATTTTCTATTGTTAATTTTAAATGGCAAAGCATGTGTGTGTACGCGCGCGCGCGTTTGCGTCTGTGTGTATGTTTGTGTGTGAGTCAGTGTGTGTGTGTGTGTTATTGTCAAAAAAATTTTCCTATACCACTAGTCCGGTATTTTTTATCTAGATGAACGACGGTCTTTCAAAGTATCGATGGTTTTTACATCTAAATATAAACAAGTTACATGCTCTTTTTTGTACCTTTCATATCATCTTATAAAATGTGGTCAATGTCTCCGTTCAGCCCTCTCTCAGCACGAGTCTTCGGATTTCTCTCAACTGCTCTTGCTGTATTCTTGCAGTTTTAGTAACCGTCCTACTACAGTTTACATTATTGGTTGTCACTGCTGAAAGTGATATTATTGACTACAGCAGTGGTAGTGGTCCGGGCGTGGCGGGACGTTGCAGTGAGAAGTGTTGTTTGGTGCTTTGATGATGCAGGACCAACTCGTTGTTGAGCGGCGGTTGTTGTTGTTGTTGTTGCGATTAATAGCAACAATAACAACAAAATGCTGTCAAAGCATCATCATCATCATCATCATCATCAACAGCAACAACAGCAGCAGCAACAACAACACCAACAATAATAACAACAAGACCAAACGCAGCAAGCCACAAGATCAGCAACATTAAGCAAAGAACGACGGTATGCAAAGCAAAGAACAACGACTTCAACATCAGCATCAGCAACAACAACATTTTAACAACAGCAGCAACAGAAGCAGCAGTAAGTAGAGAAAAGAATAAGTTTTTGAGTAGTAGGATCAACGAAACTAAGAACACCGTAAACAAATATAATATAGTAGATGCAATTGCAAATGTGGCGTTGAAATGTGATGCTGTCTGCTGTATTATTGTATTAAACAGAACTCAGTCATGTGAAATTAAAGTGGTTGTAACATCAACGATGGCGTGTATAGGGTAAACAAGAGAGAAATGAGTGGGGATCCTTAAACAGCAAGTCACTTGTTTTGCAACTAACTCAGTATTAAATAAAACATACTAAAAATTGTCGAGCACTTACAAGACAGAAATATTGGCTTGGTTCGTACCTCAATATAACAAAACGGACGAAAATAAACCTGAAATAATTTCAATACTGGCTGGAAACCGAAATTCTAATAACAATTAGTATCATACTCTACAGAACTGTATGGAGAAGATTATTTCAAAATCTACGGTGTGACGGCAAGCGGAGCCACGGCTGCAAAGAGACAATCAAAGTATAATGTGTCAGATTACCAAAAGAAATTTGCACATACACACACACGCACACATACGTGCATATATATGAATATATACACACACACACACACACACACACACACACACACACATATATATATATATATATATATATATGAATACGCATACATGCATAAATAGAATATGCGTGTATATGTATATATATGTATATACATACACACACACATGTATATGTCATATATCTGTATATATATATTTGTACGTTTGTATATACATAATATATATACATATATATATATATATTTCCACATATATATTTATGTATTTACATCCATACATACGTACATACGTTCATACATTCTTACATACACATATATAATTATATAATAAGCATAGCGAAGATGGTAGCTGTGTACATTGGAAACTGTGCCAAAACTACGAATAAGCATATAAAACAGATGGTTTAACCAAATAGTTCTCACTGTGCCTGGCTATGACTTAGCCACCCACAAATACTGACACAAAGATAGAAATAAATGGTAGTGGTGCTGGTTAAAGTTTGGTTTATCTTTACCTCCTAATAATAATTTTTATCATCTTTGAGTATCATTTGAAACTGAAGGGAAGAGTGGAGAAAGAAGTTCAAATTTCTATTAGATCTCGTAAAAAGATTTAAGGCAACATTATTTAATGTGTCCTCCATTTTTAAAGCCGGTACAGTGTAATCTAACTGAAGTTTGGTTCCTATTTCTAGCACGTTCGCAGAGCACCAAAAGGCTGTTGTTGGTTCATGGTTATAAAGTTGGAGAAAATATAAACATGTCTGCTGTGGAATGAGATGATTGGGCGCAGCTGTTTTGACATTGAACCTATTTTGGTGACATTGTGGTTTGGGTCTGGAGGCAAACGCGCGCGCACAGAAATAGACACATGCAGAAAGAAAGCGAGAGAGAGAGAGAAATAGGGAGAAAGAGACATTACACATACATACAAATATAACTAGATGCTCATAAGGAGAGAGAGAGAGGGGGGAGTGTGAAACATTAAAAACTCTGATGTTAGATAAATCAGCGTCGAATCAGCGACGCCAAATAAGTGGTGTGGGAACGGTTGTGTAAAGACATCTCATACTCTGTCCGCCACATTACGTTTCCGTTGCCAATTATGCCATTCTCCTTTTGATTATTTATCTCTTCCTTCATAAGATTCTGTGTTGTGAATAATACCCAAGACGGGTTTGCTTAGACGACTTAATCTTTACCCTAGATTACAAAGCCAATTGTAACAATTAGAAAGGGATAACAGAGATCTTTTAGAAATATAAATCACATATAGAATATAAATCATGTGCATACCAATTCCTGG
Source organism: Octopus bimaculoides (assembly GCF_001194135.2). Classification (NCBI taxonomy): domain Eukaryota; kingdom Metazoa; phylum Mollusca; class Cephalopoda; order Octopoda; family Octopodidae; genus Octopus; species Octopus bimaculoides. The sequence continues at coordinate 53,458,207 of NC_068990.1, forward strand.
TCTCATAAGTGCTTTGAATGGAAACTGATCTATTGCAAGCGTTCATACTCCTGCTAATTGTTTACCGTGACGCAACGACGCATTTATACACAGTACATCCCGTCCCTGATGCAAAAAAGAATAATACTAAATCTGCAAGCTATTTCTCTCTCCAGATACTTTATATCTTAGAGATATACAGATCATATTCCTATTCCTCTTCGAGAGACAAATCTCTCATTCTTTAACCTCCGCTGTCCAGGCTACACTCAACTTAAACTTCACTTTGAAAGTGGGGAGTCAGTAAATGCGTAGTTGCGACTCACCTCATCACTCACCTCTCATCTGGATATTACAATCAAGACTTCCACTTATTCTGACTCAGCGTCCACATTCCTCTAACTACATCAGCTTCCTCTACCACTCCCTAAATTCCTCCATCCGACAACTGCCTCATTGAAATTATCTTCCACACGATCGCATACTACACAACTTCCGCATCTTACGGACCACATTGCTACTTAACTGATCAGAGTTTCGTTATTATTGGCACCAACATATTCTTTACCTCTGACCTATCAAATAACAAGTAGATGGGCGGCTAAAACCAACCTCTTAGCCACCCCATAAGTGACCAAATCACGTAGATCCATGTTTCCCAAGTTGTTTGCTCGTAGTTGTAGTCTTTCAGCTAAACAAAATGACCAGAAATGCTTGAGAACAGGAAAATCAGCAACTCCTTCCAATTGGAAGGTTTTTAGCAAGTACCTGGACTGTTGAAAATAGCGCGATGAATGCCTCGCACCTTGTGTCACATAAATACACGTTCGCCTCTAAAATGATCCTTTTGGCCCTCTGTGGAATTCTCTGTTTCTCCCTTTTCCAACATAGCAGTTCTATAACTACGGCTTAGGTGGGAAAATCCTCCATATTTGTTTTGCATCCAACTAGACAAGACAGAAAAATGGCTTCATTCAAACAACTCTCTTTAAAACTCTCACACAAACATATCTCAAATCTGGATATAAGTGTATGTGACAGGGAAGCCGGGAAAGAAAAGGGGAGAACAAAAGGAGAGAGAGAGTGGGAGACAGAAAGTGGGTGACAGAGAGAATGAGAGAGAGAGAGAGAGTGTGTGTGTATGTGTGAGCTCGCCCGGGTATGTCTATTTGTTTTGACTTTATTTCCCATCATGGTCAAATTGGACCTGTCGATTTATCAATCATCTCCTTTAACAGCATCACCTTCTTACTTTGGATACCTTTAAAGGAGTCCATTCTATTGCATGCTTTAGGCGAGGTTTCCTATCAATCTCGGATGGCCCTTTAACTGATTATAAGAACTAACTTCACTCCTGATTAAAGACTGAAAAATATGTATCTTTTACTTGTTTCAGTTATTAGACTACTACTATACTGGGGTACCACCTTGGAAAAGTTTTAGTCGAATGAATCGACCCCTGTAATATTTTAAAGCTTAGTACTTAGTCTATCGGAATCTCTTGCCGAACCGCTAAGTTACGGGGGCGTAATCACATCAACATCGGTTGTCAAGCTGTGGTTGAGACAAACACACACACACACACACACACACACACACACACACACACACACACACACACACACACACACACACACACACACACACACACGTAAACACACACACGCACGTACACACACATACAAACATACATACATACATACATATATACATACATACATACATATGTATAAATAATAATAAATAAGGCGCAGGAGTGGCTCTGTGGTAAGTAGCTTGCTTAACAATCACATGGTTCCGGGTTCATTCGCACTGCGTGGCATCTTGGGCAAGTGTCTTCTACTATAGCCTCGAGCCGACCAAAGCCTTGTGAGTGGATTTGGTAGACGGAAACTGAAAGAAGCCCGTCGTATATATGTATATATATATATGTGTGTGTGTGTGTGTTTGTCTCCCTAGCATTGCTTGACAACCGATGCTGGTGTGTTTATGTCCTCGTCACCTAGCAGTTCGGCAAAAGAGACCGATAGAATAAGTACTATTCTTACAAAGAATAAGTCCCGGGGTCGATTTGCTCGACTAAAGGTGGTGCTCCAGCATGGCCGCAGTCAAATGACTGAAACAAGTCAGGGTAAAAGAGTAAAAGAGTAAGGGACAAAAGAAAATTTTTCTTTGCCAATATAGTGAAAAATAGAGTATAGATCGTTTAACCATGTTCTCTCCAGCGGTCTTTATCCTTCATCATCGCTGCCATGCCCTGTGTCTCCCAGAGACAAGTGTCTGTCCTTAGGACATCAACATGTGTCATCCTCGGTCTCTCTCATTCGTGTAGGGGAACCCACAGGAGCACTGAGTGCAGTATCAAGTCTGAATGACGGTAAACATGTCCAGCTAACCTCAGTCTCCTCTGTGTTATTTTCGAGCTAACTATTGGGAAGTTCTCGTACAGCTCAGTGTATATTGATTAATGTTCAGAGCCATCCTCAGCATTCTCGTGTAGCACCCATCCACCATCTGAGTGATTTACTTGGTCAGTGTCCAAGTCTAGATCGTACAATAGCACAAACCCCACTGCAGCAACGGGTATGACAATAAACTACTTCCAGTTCAGGAGCTGTGGGGAATGTAGAGTTACCCCATAGTTCTCATCACTCCCAGGTCTGAAATTGAAATTGAAAAGAACCATGAAGAGTGTACTTGATAGCATGAGGATTAGAGCCTCTAACTACACTGTCAAGGAGCAGCCCGATCGTTACAACTCTGCTGGTTTAGAGCCATAGGGAAGGCCAGTGGATGATTGACCAGCAATTTCTGTGACAAATATATAGAAAACACTTGATCTGCAGAGGAACCACAAAAATCGACACTCTGAATGTGAGGACTGTTCGGACGCTCGAGAAGAGAGGGGAGTTGAGTCATCTGTTTGAGTAAGACTGGTATGCAGATACTTGCGATCCAAGAACACAGCATCCTACACGATGAGTCCGTGAAGAGAGTGATGATTGGGAAGAAAAGCCAGCTCATCACCACATCAGCAGTGAGAAACACGGCTGGTGCTGCAGTAGGAGGGGTGGGTTTTGTGTACAGTGTAAGAGCCAATCTGTTAGTGAGGGAAATCACACGTTTCCCGCGAGTGTTGAAGGTGACCTTCAATGGAAACCCAAGGCTGACACTCATCTCAGCCTATAGTCCAACCGAGGGGGACAGTGATGCGAGTGCGGAGGAGTTCCATGAGGGAGTGTGTAAAACTGTCAACACCATACCAGCTCATAACATCTTGCTTGTTCTAGGTGACCTCAAAAATACATCTGAGCAAGGAAAGTGGTGAAGATCCTTGCTGGTACTTCCATAACAATACCAACCGAAATGGGTGACTACTGAGGAACATCCTGGTGGAGGTGAACTTAATGGCAACCAGCTCAATGTTTTCAAGAATCCGAGGAAAATGTGGGCCTGCATTTCTGATACGCACCTGTCGAAGTCCCATTTTGATTTCATTCTAGTGAGGAAGAAGTAGCGGAGTAGTGTTCTAAACACAGAACCATACAACGATTTCAGTACACTGGGAAGTGACCACCGGCTTGTTATGAGTAACGTCCGGGTGAGCTTAAGAAAGAGTAAGGTTCAACCCCGGAGAGCAATCTATGACTGGAGAGCTTTCAAGGAAGGTAAGTTACAGTAGAAGTGAGGAAGAGGTTCAGTGCTCTGTGTGGAGAGGCAGAGGAGAGGGAGATTAGAGAGACTGAGGAGAGAGTGACGAGAACGTACGGGTACTTCATCAAAGCAGTGGCAGAAACAAGTGAGGTCCTGGAGCCGAGGAGAGAGAAGAAGAGGAGAAACGTCAGCTTTGCAGACCCAAAAGTGTGTGCCGCTAGCGAACATCTGAAAGCTGCCAAGGACCAATTCCTTGCTGATCCTACGGAGGGGAGGAAGGAGAATGTGGAGGTTATGAAAGAAGAGCTCTGTACCGCTTGCACTGAGGCTAGAGAGGAAGTACTGATGGAGAAGATCAGAAGTGTGGAGAGAGCGGTTGACGGGTCTAGGTGTAAAGAAAGCTGGACAATCATCAACGAGATCACAAGGTAGAGGAGGGAGTTCAAGTTAGATCCAGGAAACAGAACCCGAGGAAAGGAAGAGTAGATGGCTGGACTATTTTAAGACCCTATTAGGAGAGTTGCCTTCCACAACCCAGAACGCTGGGGAGATCAGGCAACTGTTTGAGGAACTGGATACTGAGACAGGACTCTTCGCCAAAGCGGAGTTTCAGAGAGCCACGAAGATCAAAGAGGGAAAGGCCTATGGAGAAGATGGAGTAGCACCAGAGGTGATGAGAGGTGTGATTTTGAGGATATCGTCCTGGAGTTCTGTAACTAGACACTGGGAAAAGGAGTTGCTCCGAGTCAGTGACATCGTCCCAGTGCCAAAGAAGGGAGATCTCTCTAACATCAACAACTACAGGGGGATTTCACTGATATCACTCGTAGTAAAGACCTTCAACAGGATGATTCTTAACAGGATCCAGCCTGTGAAGGAGAAGAAGCTCAGAGACAACCAGAACGGCATCAGAGAGGAGGGAGGATCAACCACCAATCACATCCTAATGCTGAGGAGAATATTAGAAGGCGCTAGAGCAAAGAGTCTTCCTCCTGTTATGGTTTTCATTGACTTTAGGAAGGCCTTTGATTCTGTGGACCGTCACTGCGAGATGAAGATCTTACAGGCTTATAGAATCCCCAAGAAGATAGTAGACCTGATATCACTGCTCTACACCAACACCAAAACCCAAACCATTACACTTGATGGGATGATGAAGTTCTTTGAGATACTGGCTGGAGTGCTTAGGGAGATACATTGGCTCCCTACCTTTTTATCATCGTGGTGGACTATTGTATGCGCCTTGTTTTGGAGAAACACCAGAACTCTGGCTTTACTGTAGCGCCGGCTCAGAGCAGGTGGGTCAAGGCTAAAAAGATATCAGATGTTGAATTTGATGACCACAAAATTCCAGTGACAAACACAATGAAGGAGGCAGAGGAGTTGATGCAGGAGGTAGAGACTGTGTTGATGAGAGTGGAGCTGAAAATGAATGAAATTAAGACGAAGTATCTGGTAGAGAACATTAAGAAACCAGAGAAGATTATGAATGTAGACGGGAAGCCACTGGAGTTGGTTGAGGACTTCCTGTGTCTGGAGTAAAGATTGAGAACACAGAGGGTAATATAGTTGAGAGGAAGAGCAAAGTCTGGGCGGCATGCCACAGTTTGAGATCTATCTATCTATCTATCTATCTATCTATCTATCTACACACACACGCGCACACACACACACACACACACACACACACACACACACACACACACACACACACACACACACACACACACACACACACACACACACACACAAATACACACATATATATGCCTTTTTAAATAAGAAAATGAAAATAATTGGATAAAAATTTACGTACCGAAGAGTACCAAAGACATTCCTTACGTACCAAAGAGTACCAAAGACATTCAAATTCATACATAGAAACTCCTACCTACAGCTGTTTCCATACCCAATTTTTTAATTTCAGAAATAAAATTCCATATTCGAAACCAGTGAATTGGGTATATCCTCAGGGAGAATTTCTAAAGGATGTCATTTAACAGCGTATAGGCTAACCCACAACAAATTCAGAAGTGTGTGCTTTTTTCTGAACGCAAGTGTTCCATAGAAACCGTCAGTATTACATATATACAAAAATAAACACATTCAACACATCTTTGCTTGTGCCAATATGATACACTATAGTCCATTGACGGTGTTATGATAGTTAAGATAAGGACATTATCGAGAGAAAAAGAATGGTAGATAAAACTAGTGAATGGGGGAAAACGTTATTTATCAATTGTTAAGGAGAGAGCAGCTGAACATGTATGTACTTACTGTTAACAAAAGTCAGGATGCGTGACGTTCAGTTACTCAATAAATGAAAAATGCATTAAATACTGAAAAATGTACACGAAGGCCAGACGCAGAAGGATCCTAATTTTTCTTCAATTATCAACCGAAATGTTAATACACAGTTTCATGTCTTTAATGGTAAGACTGAGAACTTCGCATTGACGAAGACGGAATAAATACGGCTTTTCGGCCAAACAGACGCGAGTGGTGGGTAACGCCTGAAAGAAATTCCGAATGGATACAGAAAGAGAAATAGCAAGAAAGGAAATAGATATTGACCGGCAAGCTAAGCGTTCGGTGCCGAAAAGCAGAGAGGTGAGAAAATTAGCCACGGGTCACGTGAGCAGTAGATAGAGGGAAAGGAGGATGAGAGAGAGCGCGGCAGAGAGTACAAGGAAGGAAGGAAGAAAGTCTGCAATTACGAGTAAGAGGATGATAGAGAGGAAGAGAGGAAGTTGGGATGCTAGAAAAGAAATGAGGACGAGAGAGAAAGGAAGAAGATAGAGTCGCAAAAAATATATAAAACCTTACTGTTAATAAAAGTCGGGATGCGTGATGTTCAGTTACTCAATAAATGAAAAATGTATTAAATACTGAAACGCGTGTACGTAGAACAGACACAAAAGGACCCTAATTCTTCTTTAGTTATCAACCGAAATGTTAATACACGGTTACATGCCTTTGATGATAAGATTGAGAACTTCGCATATCGGCGGCACTCGCAAAATTTGCGGAGAATTAGGGCTCGAGCAAACAAAACGATACAGAGTGGACGTACGAAAGTAAACAAATGTAATTTAAAACAATTGACGAAAACGGAATAAATACGGCCTTTCGGCCAAACATACTAGAGTGATGGGTAACGCCTGAAAGAAAAGCTGAATGGATATAGAAAGAGATATAGCAAGAAAGGAGATAAATATTGACCGGCAAGCTAAGCGTCAGGTGCCGAAAGGCAGAGAGGTGAGAAAATTAGTCACATATGGGCAGAAGATAGAGGAGAAGGAGGATGAGAAAGGAGAGAGAGAGAAAGTGGCATGTATATGTGTGTGTGTGTGTGTGTGTGTGTGCGCGTGTATCTATGTATGTATATGTATATATACATGTACACAACGGACTTCTTTGAGTTATCGTCGTCTAAATTCACTCGCTTTGGTCGGCCCGAGCTATAGTAGAAGAGACTTGCCCAAGGTGCCTTGCAGGGAGACTGAACCCGTACCCATGTGGTTGGGAAGCAAGCTTCTTATCACACAGCCACACTTGCACCTATGTAGATGAACATATATGCACACACACACACACACACACACACACACACACACACACACACACACGCGTGTGTGTGTGTGTGTGAATTTAGTAAAAATGGCACAGTAAGCATGATTTCCGCCAGAACTTTGAAATGTACATAAGGACAGCTTGATGAACTTTGGGACGTACATTGGGACAGTTTGATGAGCTTTGGAACGTACATCAAGCTGTCCCAATGACACTTTGTAACACCAAAGGTGAATTGAAGGCAAGGATTGTAGCAGCATTCACCAACTTAAACAAGAAGACCGTCCAGAAGAGTTGCTGGAGATTCTGAAGTTGCCTAGAGGCCGTAGTTGAAGCCAATGGCAATTTTATTGAATAAATTTACTCTTTAGTATTTCAAAATATTTTTAGATAATTTTGGTAAATATATCTCTTAAAATGAGATGTCGGTGTCATTTTCATTTTTGCGTAACTTAGACGACAATTTATTCACCCTGTATATTGTCAGATCGGTCTTGGGCGCTACAGGTAATATGTAGTCCAGTACAACCTGTTGCATAGTCGGATCGTTGGCAACTAAACAGGCAACCTCATCAAGCTTACTTGGTGAGGAGGGTGATTGCTGAACACCCTACAGGGCGAAAAATAAGACCTGTCAAAAGGTGGAAGAGCTCATGAGCAGTCAAAAGCTATCCAACAATATGTGTACATGTGTATGTATGCATGTGTGTATGCGACAGGACGTGAAAATATCTGGGTTAGTGTCTAGGTGCGTGGTTGGCTCACTAGGAGTGGGAGGCACCTCTGTTGTTGAGCATAGAACGGGGCTCACCACTTCGAGCTGGGAAATGAATGGAATGCTTGGTGTGTGCCTTGCTGTGGCTACTGACTCTTTAAAAAAATGGGGAATAGGGCTGGATATAT
>NC_068990.1:53467744-53473942 GCF_001194135.2 Octopus bimaculoides
TTCATAAGTCGTTCTCGATTATACGTCGGTTTTCAAAAATAATATATGATAAAATAAAAATCAAGTTAAGTCATTTTACTTGACTTAAAGTCTGTCCGCCACAAATATTAGACTCGTAAAATCACTAGAAAACAGTTAGAAGCACATAAAATCATGTTGCTGTAAATAAATAAGAATATAAGCATATAAAATTATATCAAACTATGTACGGTAAATGTTAAGATACACACCATAAAGTAGTGTGGCTTAGTGTACGAAATCATGAAATCAGCTGTGTTGTATTTTTTGTCAATCTTTCGGAGCTCATATTGCACTGTAGTTCCAACATCGACTGTTAGGCGTCGGTCGTTGTCACTCGTGATTCACGTGATTGCTTTGAATTCAGATTTGTTTACGTCTGTTTATTGGCTACTTTCTCATTCTCATTTATTTGTGACTTTATTTTATGGCTCCTAAGAAAATTCATAGTGATAAAACGCCATGAAAGAGGTGAAAAAGTGGTAGCAATTGCACGACTTTTGGGGATGAGTTGGACAACTGTATCGACGATTGTACATAATGTCAAGATTTTAGCACACATCAAATCTGAAGCCCTAGAGATGAAGAACACTATCATAAATAAGAAAAGAGGCAAAATCTTTGAAGAAATGGGAAATCTACCTTCTCTTCAGATTGTTAGGTTGAACCGTCAGCATGCAGCTATTAGTGAAGAAATCATTCAAGAGAAAACATTGTCTTTATTTGAGGATCGGAAGAAAAAAATATCCAGATAAGAAATATGTAGAGTTCAAGGCAAGTCAAGGATGGTTCATGAGATCTAAGGAACAAAGAAGTTATCACTCCATTAAGAAGTAAGGTGAAAGTGCATCAGCTGACAAACAAGCAACAGCAGAATTTCCTAAAGCATTAACGAAAATCATCGAAGAAAACGGGTTTCATCCCGAAAAGATTTTTAACATAGACAAAATTGGATTGTATTGGAAAAAAATGCCACACCGTTCATTCATTTCCAAGGAAGAGAAAGCTATTCCAGCCTACAAGATCTCAAAAGGACGTGTGACCGTTATGTTGGGAGGTAATTGTGCAGAAGATTTCAAGTTAAAGCCATTGCTTGCGTCTCATGCACACAACCGCCGTGCCCTGAAGAACATACCCAAGGCATCTCCCCATGTTATATGAGTAGTTAATTCAAAAGCATGGTTTACTGTTGTTGTTTTTGAAGATTGGTTTTTCAATCATTTTATCTCAGCAGCAGAGAAGTACTGTAAGGAGAAGGGGATTCCTTTTAAGGTTTTACTTATCTTAAAGAATGCTTCAGGCCACCCGCAAAACCTCGTAGATTTTGACCCCAACGTTATCGCCGTATACCTCCCTTTGAACACCACGTACCTTCTGCAGCCAATGGATCAGGGAATAATTGCTATCTTCAAGTGTTACTATATGGAGCGTACGCTGCGGCAAGCAATAGCTGTAATTGATCTTGATGAGTCCATCACACTTCGTGACTTTTGGAAGAGATACGATATCTACATGGCTGTACAGAACATAGCAGTGGCATGGAATGATGTACAGAGCATGGTTATGAATGGTGTATGGAAGAAGCTATGCTTGCAGTTCATGAATAATTTTAAGGGGTTTGATAATGTTGCCATTAACAAAACGTTGGTGACTACGAGCAAAGAACTGGAAATGGATTTGGAGGAGGAGGATTTCACAGATTTATTTGAAAAAGACAAGCAACCCCTAACGAACGAGGGTTTGATAGAACTTCACGAGCAGCAAAATAAAGAAGAGGAAGTCGAAACTGAGCCACATCACTTTACCATTAAGAAAATGCAGCAAGCTTTTGCATGTATCGAAAAGGTCTTTCTATGTTCGAGGATATGGATCCAAATGTTCAACGCTTTTCCAGGATTATAGGGGCTTGTCACGAAGCTTTTGCTCCTTAATCCTAGAGGGAAAGAAAGCAGTTCAAGGAACTCTCAACCGGTTTTTTAAGCGCATCGAACAACAAGAACAGCCAGAGTTAGTTGTTGATGTTGACGATCCACAGCTATCTATATCCGCGATTTAAACCACCAAATTGTAAATACGTCTTGGTAAATTTAAATCAATTTAGTTTTTTACTATTGCAAAATAATAATTACTGAATTTGTTTAAACTTTAAAAAGGCTTTTATTTTACCATGTCTTCCTGGAAACTGTCTTGGGACTGTTTTTGTTTCGCCTTAAATATTTGCATGTGTGTTATTCTAAGGTCGTGCTGGATATGTCATTTGTTGTAAATGCATTCAAAAGGGGTTTGTATTTTGTGATAAAGAACGACTCTTTACTAATTCATTGGCTACAGGTTGTATCGTCCCTGAATTGATAGAGGGGAAAAATCCTGAAGCTGAGATTTTTGTTATTTGCGCAAATGTTGATGTGTTTGATCAATGCTATTTTTCTGTTTTTCAAAATTTTGATCTGGGATGTGTGCAGAGCCATCCTTTGACGTAAACCGCTTTTTGTTTGGCCTATGTATTGCTCTTGACACCCAGAGCAGGTTAGTGCGTATATCAGATTCTCCAAAGCACATGTGAAGTTGCTTTTCACTGTGAAACGTTGTCCCTGTTTGAAGGAGAACTCTGGCCATAAATTGCAAGAGACAGCCCAAATCTATGAAAAGTCTCCTAACACAAGCCCGAATACGCTCAACAACAACTTTGAAGCCGTCAGTAAAAAAAATGCGGAAGACTCAACTGTGGGATATGCGTCAATTTAATTGAGGGATCAGAGTTCTTCAAACCCCTTTTGAATGCATCTACAACAAATGACATATCCAGCATGACCTTAGAATAACACACACGCAAATATTAAAAACGATACAAAAACAATCCCAATCACTACTATAATCCACAACGAGTCACTTTCAGGGCACTTGACCATTTAACATCCTACTACTATCATACTACTCCCGCATTCTTTTATTATTCTCTTCTTCTTCTTCTTCTTCTTCTTCTTCTTCTTTACTTTACTACTACTGCTGCTTAGAATAACACCCACGCAAGTATTACAAACGGTACAGTCAAAACAAGAAACGATTACGAATAAAAACTTCAGCAGAAGTCGACACCACATCCGTACACTCTCTCTTTCTCTTTATTTCTCTTTTTCTCTCTTTTCTCTCTTGGTCGCTTATTTGGTCTCTCTCTTCCTCCCCATTCTTCCGTTTACCTCTTCCTATCTTTCTTATGATACGTAGAAATTAAGAATTAATTGTATGTCTACATTTGAATGAGAGGAGCAAGTTGAGGTGACCGATGATGCTATGTACTTAGTGTCTCGAAACATTTTGTTTCATCTCAGTAGTTCTTGGTTGGAATCTCACCTGGATCAAATTTCTTACTCATCCTGTCGACCATTAATAAAAAAGGAACCAGATACGCATCTGATAGCTTAATTCAATCAATGGAGGATTTGAAAACGGATTATAATCTTGGGGGAAAATCATCTGTCCATATTTCGAGTGATTTCGGTTAATGAAATTTCATCTGCAAATGAACGGCAAAATACTTATCCACTACACACACACACACACACACACACACACACACACACACACACACACACACACACACACACACACACACACACACACACACACACACACACACACACACACACAAGCACAGTCATAAAGATAAATGGATATCATCACTCCGATGATAGCTTAGTCACTATCAATATTTTGTCAGCTATGAGGGACCCATCAATAAAGAGAGGACATGGAATTAGATGAAAAAATATGATCGTCTGGATTCTCAGATAATAGCAAGCATATCGCCCACAACACCTTTCTTGTGCCTATCCCCACGCCCATATTTGGCCATCTAAACCGGTCACTATAAGAACTCAACTCGCAACCTGTTCAGTGTTACTGGAAACTTCAACATCAATGGAGATGCAGACAGGTTACACTTCCCACACGCGGATGGTGGCCGTGGCCTTAAATCTGTAATGATGTCATATGAAGTACGTATTGTGACTTTGAAACATCTTTAAAAGTGGAAGACTACATTAGATATTGTTGCTAGAAGTCCTTAAAATGAAGTGGTTACAACTGGAATACCTAATCGATCAGAATTGATACGTGTTGAATAGTAAACAGCAAATGCACACAGACACACACGCACTCACACACACATACACGCACGCACGTGCACACACACACAGTCGCACTCATACACATTATACATTGATACATAGTTGTTGTCATTGTTTCTATTGTCTTCCACCGAGTTAGATTTGAGAGATTTATGGTCAAAAATGTTCCATCAATGGACATCCTATATTTGTTGAAAACAAAGAGACAAATTCCCAAAAGTCATCATTTTTCAGACAGCAGGGTATGTTTTGAAGGAGATTTGGTCGCTATTTCTATCAGGACTAGCGACGGTATAGAGGTCTTTTCCGTACACTCAATGATTTACGCTTCTACCGGTTAGTCCTCAAGTTTCCCAGGAATTTACTAAACCTGTAATTATAATCATATTCTAGGGTTTCTTTACTCATTTTCGCCTATCTGCTAAAGACATGGTGTGCTATCTGCTGGGAGTAGAAATATTATATTCCCAAGACTCATATTTTGGTCATTGAGTAAAGCTGGACGCTTTACATCGGATCGGAAACCATTCCAAACCTCAAAGGATTCAAGAAACGCTCATTAACAGATATCAAGATAATGAAATATTAATTACATCAGACTTCACCATAGATAAGGATTTCATTTAACATAAATACATACACACACGCGCGCACACATACACACATATATATACAACTACGCATACACACACACACACACACACATTCGTACTTAAGTATGTGCATACGTGTAAGTATAGGTGCATATAATTGTATATGCATGTAGTATGTATGTGTGCATTCGTATGTATGTGTATTTGTGTACATGTGTACGACAGCACGAGTGCGTATATAGGAGTTGCTTTGAGATAATGTAGATATGTATTTACGTTTCAGCATTATACCAAGAATTTTGTGAACATGCATGTGGTGTGAGTGTGTGTATATGCGTGTGCGCGCGTAATATATATATATATATATATATATATATATATATATATATATATATATATATATACATACATATGTACATATATATATATATGTATACACACACACACATATATATACATATATATACATATATATACATATATATATATCCATATATATACATATACATAAATACACACGCACACACACACACTAACACACATGCACACACACTAACACACACACACGCACACACATATGCGTGTAGTTAAATCTATGTCGGGTCATAGAGTGACCAATGGTTTCGCATCCACAAAGGGCTTAACACCATGGAAGTCGCGTCAGACTATTAAGCCGAAGACATGTAACTCTTCACCTCTGGGAGGCAGGAATCCGTGACGGTCAGTTGGTCAGTAAGTCACCAAAGAATAGATATTCCGGGGTCCTCTCCTTTAGACCAGTTCCTCTGGACCAAAAGGGGTGGGAACATACATACTAGTGCCACATCAACAATAGGCATGCAGTCGTAGTAAACTGTTTAAAGTTTTTTGCCAAACATTATCCACATGAATTATACTAATCTAATTCAGCCTAAATCAGTAACATTTTTGTTTATTACCTGTTACAAATAAGATCTTTTCTTTGACATCTTAGCATTATACAAACGAGAAAAGAAAAAATACTTCTTACATTGAGGAATTTTGTGTTTCTGATCAAGGCTAATATAGAGAAGAACAAGACCAGCGATACCTGCTACAGTTGTAAGGCTTACTTAGTCTTTCCATTCAACTCAAGATCTATTACGGGTCTATCAAAAATTGCATAAAAATACTTCTATCAACAATGTAACAGGGTTAAGAATTTTAATAAAACTTAAACCACTTCACAACAGGCATCTTTCGTTGTCCAAAAATTACCTGTCGCAGACAGTATATGCTACTCTATCTCATGTGATGCTTATTGACCTTTCAAAACGACCCAAAAACTGACGTAAATGAGAAGAGAATGAGAAAAATGTAAATAAACTGCCGCCGCTATCGCCGTTACTTAACTCGTATATATCTCCGTATGAAACTGATCCGGCAGAAGCTGTAACACACACACACACACACACACACACACACACACACACACACACACA
>NC_068990.1:53474073-53478444 GCF_001194135.2 Octopus bimaculoides
ATATATATATATATATATATATATATACACACACACATATACTGTAAGAAAACACTGTTTGAAAATAATTTTTTGAATTTCTATCAGCTATCATTAAATACCAGACCATTTTTAACGAGAGTTGAGGAAAAACAACTCTCGTGTAAAAAGTTATTGACTATATCGCTGGAGACCATATGAAAACATGTGATAACACCTCTTAGACTATCAATATCTACTTGAATACAGCTGCTATCACTCTGAAAGGAGGCACCTGCTGTGCACATGGTAACAAAATAACTCAATATAGGGAGCCCATGCGAATAAGAAAACTTGGAAGAAACCTTCAACCACAAGCGTTGCAGAGTCGGACATTTAAGTATCATTGCAAGATGTAAAATTAGTAATAAGCTCTCATTTCACTAACTACATCGTATGAGAAAATTGATGACAAAATGAACAGAGAGTCAACATTCCAAATATATTAGTTTTAAAACCCCAACTGAAAACGTTGAGTGAAAAACTTTGTCAGAACAAAAATCAAACTATTTAATCGAGGCAGTTTGGATGTCTTGTATAATAGAGGGGGTGATATAGGAAGATAAAGAGAAAAAAAAACAGTATCTTTGTGAATAGAGCTTGAAACATTTTCGTCTGGAATCAGGAATGAAAGAAAGGATTTCAATCAGAATGCCACCTGGTTAGAGAGAACGAAGAAAGAAGTTTGAAAGGCAAAAATCTTGCACAATCAACTTTGAAAAGTCGCATAATACGAAGACGTTGGGAAAACTTAACAATTGGATTCCGATACAAAATGTAGACTTGTATAAACAACAGGACTTCAATATCATTCAACTACGGTAGTAGTTGAATAATATTCTTAAGGCCGCAATTTACTCACGTGCAGCATCTTTCAGAACTTGTCGCTAATTCAGTTCTTAACCAAATTGAAAACCTGTTATAGAAGTGTAAGTAACGACACCAATCAAGTTTAGATCTAAATAACTTTTTTTTTACTGATAGAAGAAAGCATGAAGAATTTCGTAGTTTTGATCCCATGCAATAAAAATTTGTATCAAAAATGTTTTGAGGTAAAATATCATGAAAAGAATATAAGGCAAAAAATTGGATTTAAGTAAAATTAACAGTTTTATTCTAAAAACAAACTATATTTTAATTAAGCTTAAATGATAGAGCTCAATTCGAGGAATTTCATGGTATCAACCACATTCAATGAACTTTTAAATGAAAAATGTTATGAGTGTTTGTTTCTCAAATTTGAGGGTGATAATATAGTTCTATACTTTTTAATGAATATAGTTCTATAAGGGGACTTTTAATATATGTCACCTTAATCATTGAGGTAAGGAAAAAATTATCAACGATTCTGCTAATTTACACAGTTGACACATTGTTAATCAGCATAATAGCATAGCCTGGAAAAAACACAGATTACATGGAAAAATTCGAGCAAGAGAAATAATATTCTTAAGATTATAAACCTGGAAAAGTTCAGGACAAGTTATTAAACTTGGAAAAATTCAGGACAAGTTATTACATCTGGTAAAGTACAGAGCAAGAAAATTTTTACTTAGAATATTGCAGCTAAGGATAAAATTTGGATATCAAAAATTATTTGATTTTAATTTACTAAGTAACATTATAATTAAAAAAGGTACCATCATTTTGTTAAAATATTGACACACTAGAATACTTAAAAAATGAGAGCCAGAAGTACCAATATAGCTAAAGTTTTATGCAAAGTAGAAGAGTATATATGGTAGGCAAATTCATTATGTAAAAAGTAGGCATGTGAAGACTTGGCAATAACTTAGGCAATGACTCAAGCAAATTTTACTGTGAATTTTTTGTTATAGGTAGATTTTACTGTAATATATAACTAATTTTTGTATTATTCTATTTATTGTACTAACTAATAATGTACTACTATTATTTTTTATAACCTATTTTCAAATTTCTAATTATTAATTCATAACTTTTTAAAGAATGAATGTTTTCAAGGTGCAAAAAACATTTTGAGTTATCTTTTGAATTTTTGATAGAAGTAACAAGTAATAACAAATAGAAGTAATAATTTTTAGTCTTAATAGAAGCTAATATTTTCTAAATCTAAATATTTTATTTGAAATTTTATCCTAAGCTGCAATATTTTAAGTAAAAATTTTCTTTTCTGTACTTTACCAGATGTAATAAGTTGTCCTGAACTTTTCCATGTGTAATAGCTTGTCCTGTAAGGCGGTGAGCTGGCAGAAATCTTAGCATGCCAGCGAAATGCTTAGCGGTATCTCGTCTGTCTTTACGTTCTGAGTTCAAATTCCGCCGAGGTCGACTTTGCCTTTCATCCTTTCGGGGTCGATTAATTAAGTAACAGGTGCACACTGGGGTCGATCTAATCGACTGGCCCCCTCCCCCCAAAATTTTGGGCCATGTTACTAGAGTAGAGTAGAAAAGAAAAGACTAACTTGTTCTGTAATTTTCCATGTTTATAATCTTAAGAATATTATTTCTCTTGCTCTCCTTTTCATATGTAACATTTCAATCTTTAACATTTCAAGGAGAGAGAATTTTTGTGTTTCTGTTTATTTTGACACTGCAGTTACTGATATTTCTTTTACAAGAATGCAGTAGTTGTGTGCTATTGTTTACAAACGCAAGAAATACTAATGAAACCCATAATTTCCTTGTGAACGAATAAACAGATGGATTTAGCGACAAATGGATTTGGTCATAAAATGTTCATAGCTGACAGTTGAGGCTCAAAAAGTTACTTCCCTAACCCAAACCTTTACATCAATGGCGAATTTCTTTATACTGGTCCACACAACGAGTGCTACAAATAATTAGGTATTGATGAAAAACATCATATAAAAGTACGGAGAACAAAGACAGAGTAACTGAGGATTATAATACGAGACAAACATAGTATTCTTATAACAAGACATTATACAATGCATTTGTAGCATATCATTACAGATGGTAACATTGTGAATACGTGAATATTCTTTAAGAGGAATTCGTCTCATAGATTTTAATACTCGAAAGAGCCTAAAATCAACAGGAAGCTTCCACAGAAAAGGTAATATTGAGATTCTTCTCGGGGGGAAAAAGACAGAAAAGAGGCATTAAATCGAGTCATGATGTTTTTCCACGCAACTGACAGAGCTGGGGAAAAAAAAAGATTATGTGGACATTAATGTTAACGGAAAAGAGCACAAACGAAAAAGTTGAGGACGACCAATGCGAAATTATTGCTGATATTAGTAATTTTATTCAATGCGGCAAGCGGGCAGAATCATTAGCACACCGGGCAAAATGTTTAGCAGCATTACGTCTGCCCTTGCGTCCTGAGTTCAAATTCCGCCGAGGTTGACTTTGGCTTTCATTCTTTCAGGGATCGATAGAATAAGTACCAGTTGAGTACTGGGTTGATATAATCGGCTAGCTCCGACTCAAACTTGTTGGTTTTGAGTCAAAATTTGAAATCGAAATTAGTCATATAGTAATCCAGACGTTGATTGGTAAAAGCCTCAACAAGATTTTCTAAGACTTTGATATACTGTTCTATTTTCTTGATCTAAACAATGCAGTAAACCAAAGTATCACTTTATACATTGATCCATGACCTAAAAACATCAAAAAGTTTGTTTAGCTGAGCTGAAACAACGCATGAATCCATACTTTAAAATTATTAATAAGTTTATTCAGATATATTATATAATTTACCCGAAACAAAAATATAAAATAATTTCATTTATTTCATTGGCTGTTTGAAGATGAAACTGTGAAACTAATAGACGCAATGTATGTCATTTCCGCTCAACGTAAAATGTATACCCTACAGTGAGGTATTGAGTTATTTATTCCTCTGGATTACTTATACTGTTGAGTATATCCATCCTATATTTATATAATATACATGCTTATTACACGCATATGTGTATATCTATGCGTGTCTGTGGGTGTGTGTATGGCTGGAGAGGATTATGTGTGTGATTGTATGTATATGTAAAGGCATAGATCTATTTCTATATAGGCCTTACAAATTGGCAGTCTTGTTGAACTTGTAGAATTACGAGATGACAGCTTTCCTTCATCATCTTTCCATTTTGATATGGTATATCATTTATGGTAACTCTGATCTAGAAATATACTCCATATGGAGTATATTTCCTTTTTCCGCTCAATTCTAAATTATTTCTTCATACAGACACATATGCCAATACACAAACACACACACAAATACATGCGTGCGTGTATATATATATAAGCTCTTATATGCATTCATAGAGTAATTAACATCCATAGCCATTCACATTCTACACTGCTTTGTGTATTTGTTTAAATATCCCACCCACACATACATTCATATAT
>NC_068990.1:53479333-53489410 GCF_001194135.2 Octopus bimaculoides
TATATATATATATATATATATATATATCTGTTGTGGTATTTGGGGATGGTCATGTTGCCAGTTTAGCCAATAAAAACATACGCACTATATATTTGGTGTTCACTTGCTTCAGTTTTATTTTATATCAATTGTATTTCGGCCAGAGTTCTTTCGTCACACTTCTGTGACCTCATCGGTGGTCCTTTGCTTCCTTGTTTCTTTTTTGTGTGTCTCTCCTTACTAATGATTTATTTTGGATTCCTATTGCATGTGTCTTTATTTGCGCAGGCGTATATCTCTGTGTGTGTCTATGTTTAGTGTGTGCGTAGGGAGAGGGGAATATGCCTGCATCATCAGTATCCCCTGTTTATACATGTTCGTTTAATTTACTTTTATTTATTTTATTCATTTGTTTATATCTACTTACTTTCTTTTCTTTCTTTTTTGTATTTGATTTATTTTATTTTGTTAATGTATATAGTTATTTAATTCCATTTATGTATCTGTGTATTGTACTATATTCATATTATTATCAGTGTATGGGGATCTTATTCTGTCATAGGTTGTGGTGTGTTGGGGGTGTGTTCCATTCTAATTTCCCATTCAGGCTATGTTTATCTTCTGTTATGTGTGTAGCTTCTGTAATTTGTCTAAGCATTGCATCTGTTCTATGTGTGGACAAGATTTTAACTTCTATGTTGTTGAGCGAGCCCCGTGTTCCTGCTTTGCGTGCTGGTACAGAACCGAGGAGTTCTTCTCTTCCTTAAGTTCCCCGCAGTGCTCATTTACCCGCTCTCCTATGCTCTCTGCTATATCCCCTACGTACGTCGTTGTCTTGTTACTGCACCGTCCCTCTGTACATCTTATAATATAAACTACATTCCTGGCTTTATAGTTTGTTTGTGGGCTAAATCTACATACAGTACAGTTCCTATCAGTACAGGGGGTTCTACTAAAAGGGTAGGTTCTACCGATTAGGGTTGCCTGGCCTTTCTACAACATTAATTCTTAGCTTAAGTTTGTCTAGGGCCCTTCTAATGCGGTACGCCAGTTCACCAGTTCGCCTCTAGGGTTGGTGTCGACGAACATGACACTCTGGTATTTGTGGCTATCATACCATGAGTTGGCCTTCCCTATTTTCTTCTTAGACCTTTCAATCGTGTTCCATCACTTGCTTCTATAAAGTGGGCAAATTCCATTTCTATCGTTACGTATGATAGTTTCAAATTTCCTCATGGCTCCTTTGTATACTCTGATCCTTTCTCTATGGCTGTATCCTGAGAACTGCATGCAGTGAAAGAAGTGTTGTATGTGCCTCTTTAACTCTGTAGGAGTTAGACTGATCATTCACCGACAACAAATACGAAACCTCAGTACGAGACAAATTCCACTGAGTGGACGCATAGATATATGTGCAAAAAATAAGTCCTCCAAATTCCAGGTCTTCTTACTCTACCTATGTTCAATGGATACCACAGATGAAGCAGGGATAAATAAAGAGAATACTTTCATACAAATGTACAAACCCAGACTTTACAACCTTTAACAAAGTGCATACACAAATAACTATTCACACGCAAAACTTATTCTACCGCTTAACATGAGGTATATACTCAGCTAACAACCCAAACTTTAACCACTGGACTACATACAATCGACTCCTATCTACTCTGCAACCAGACAGATCAAATTTGGCGAGCCTTGATTATAACTAAACATGTTCACTCAACCGTGTCGCCCTTCATTTTAGGCACAAAATATACTGCCACGTGACACTAACGCACGGACGTAACGGGAATCATACAGGAGGTTCTAAACTTAATCACATGTTCATTCTCTACAAACCCTTGGCAGAAAACATTCAGAGCATTGATTGTTTAATAGTACTATTAGACTTGTTCAGTCAACCGTATCAGGCTTAACTTACAACGCTAAACATTGTCACTAGATACTAACACACGGACGTAGCGGGGAACCTATTTCTAAGACCAGTCATGTGACTATCTTCTACTAATCAAACTCTATTCAAGACATATACTAATTTGAGCCATGAACACCCTATAAAAATAAGGCAAGCTTCAAACACTAGTCAGAAGCAAACCAGCTGCAACATATCTAAAATTTTTGAAAATCAGTGTGAACTGTGAAACCGGTGAAATCTTTAAATATAATAATAAAAATATTTTAATTATTCTCAATGCATTTTCAACTTCTATTTTTCCTACATATATATATATACATATTAAAATCTATTGGTAGTATTTAGGTAGTAATTTTTATTGCTTTTTTAAATGTATGTTTTTATAACATAATTGCATTTCACCTTATAGTTCTACTTTACGTTTTCCATTATTGGTATTCGAGTTTCATACATAGTGCATGACTTGCCAACATTCTCCCCACATGCATGTCATGTGTATACTTACGCATTTACACTATAAGAATATATGATACAATGATATCAAACCAATGTAAACCATACTATCTTAAAGATAGTGTGTTCGCACTAGTATGTATGTATGTATGTATGTATGTATGTATGTATGTATGTATGTATATATATATATATATATATATATATATATATATATATATCAATCCGAGCAAAATAACTTCATAAGTTCTTTCTGTTGACACACCAGGCTAACAGTATTGTTTAGATTAGTGAAGAACTAAGTATTCTTATGGCGAGGTCCAAGTTTAGAACTCCTCACAATTCTATATAGTAAATCTGGTTTTACACAGAGTAATGTATGACAGGGCATAAACAATGGTCATTGCACATTTTTCCTTTATTAGAGTAAATTTGGCTTACAGCTGTTTCCAGTAGTCATTATAGGTACGTCACTGATAGGTTTACTTAACTGGTGTATTGATCAGTTGAGAAAAATTGAACGACCAAAAAAAAATCAATGCAATTTCTGGTTATAACCAGAAATGGCTCTGACGAACGTTGCACGCACACACACGCACACACACACACACACACACATACACACACAAACACACACAAACAAAAACATATGTATTAATATTCATATATATGCACACACATTTACATACATACATACATACATACATACATACATATATATATATATGAAATATTAATAATAATAATAATAATAATAATAATATGAATCTTAATAATACTAATATTAATAATAATAATTCTCCTATATGAAATTGTAGAATTAAATCCCACTGTTCGTTATTAGATCGATGTCTTACCCAGAACGTAATATATAAATGTACAATATACAACTAATAATTTTATAAACATTGGTTGCTCGAACAATATGAAACAACGTCTGTAAAACCACGTGTCGTCCTTTAAACTTAAGCACAAAGCAAATTGCACGTCATTATCCAGTAATATTTGGGAATTGAAGGAAAGTGGAATTGGGTTTAGCCTCAAATGGAAAATAATAAGAAAAGCACAGCCCTATAGAAATAGCAGATATGGGTGTGAGCAGTGCTCTATGGAAACATATGAAATCTTTAAGAATAAGGATAATGGCAACCTGATTAATAATAGATTAGAACTTAGGGTATCATGTGCACATAGTGTCACCCGTATCTTTAAATATTATCAAAAGTAGCACTTTATTGATCTGGTGATTGTACTGCTTTTGATGGATACTTACTTTTAATATTTTAGTCTGAAATTAAATCACATTATATATTGCAATAAAATAAAAGCTATATAGTATAGTTAGTTAGTGTGCTAAACAAAGTAGAATGGAATGATCAGGCAGGGTAGTATTGATTTTTGATGGATACTTACTTTTAATATTTTAGTCTGAAATTAAAGCACATTACATGTATTACAATATAATAAAAGCTATATAGTATAGTTAGTTAGTGTGTTAGTCAAGGTTAGTATACTATCCATAGGAGATTTTTTCCTGCCTAGCTGATCAAATTTATATTTAGTAATTACTTTATTTATCCCTTTCTTAAAGTGTTCCATCCTCATGATCTTAGTATTTATAAGGGCCTTTTTGTTAGTACCCCTTCTAATTAAGTACCCCTTAGTAACCACATTATAAGGTATGGATTAGCATACAAAAAACTTTATAAACCTATAATATGCCTCTTAGTTTAAAATTAGTATATAGTTGGCATGTCCTACAACATCAATATTCCTTTAGTTAATACCGAGTATCAGTCTTTATAGATACAAACTAAATAAGTAAATAAACAATTTTTAGTTTTAAATACTTGAATTATTATACATTGTCCATAAATCATCCCTACTGATGTTACTAAATTTTTGTTTTTAGTATTAAGCTATTTCTTTCCTTTTCTATGGTGTTCTGCCCTGCCTGATCATTTTAATACTTCTTAATACTTTATAATTGCCTTTAGATAAACCTAAATTTTTTGTACCCCTATAAATTCATACTTAGCTTATATAAAACAATGTGGGTATCTTCACAGCTTAAAAATAAACTGCTTAGATTACAATTTATTTAATATATAGTCAACTTGATCTTTCACCTCAATGCTAAATCTTCTTGATAACCCTAAATTTTAACTTTACACAATATGGCTATATTGTTTAAAATAGTTTTAGTAATTACTTTACTTAACCCTTTCTTAAAGTGTTCCACCCTCCTGATCTTAGTATTTATATTGGCCTTTATATAAGTAGCCCTTCTAATTAAGTAACCCTAAGAAACTATAATATCATGTACGGATTAACACTAATAACTTTTAAAACCTATATTATACCTCTTAATTTAAAATTAGTATATAATTAGCATGTCCTATAACATCAATATTCTTTTAAATAATACCGGGTATCAGTCTTGATCGAAACAAACTAAAAAAGTAAATAAACAACTTTTAGTTCATAATAATTAAATTATTATACATATTCTAGAAATCTTCTCTATTGATGTTAATAAGGTATATATACTTTAATAGAGTTTTAGTGATTAGGCTACTTTTATTCCTTTTCTAAGGTATTCTGCCCTACCTGATCATTTTATTATTTTATAATAGCCTTTAATAAATCTAATTTTTGTACCCCTATAAATTCATACTTAGCTTATTTAAAACAATGCCTGTATCTCCACAGCTTAAACATAATTTAATTAAATTAGTATATAGTTAACATGTTCTTTAGCCTCAGTACTCCTTTATTAAATACCAGTAAAATCTAAGAAGTTAATATTTAAATATATAATATGTATAGATATTAAACTATTGCTTTGTAATTTCTTTTCCTCCCTCTACTGTGGTAAAATTTGGTATAAACTCAAAAGTATTAAAAAAAAAATTAATTCTTTTGTTATAATACCATTCTTAATAATCTCCTTGACAAAGCTATTTTTAATTTTAACTTTATACAATGTGGCAATATTGCTTAAAATGGTCTTTAGAAATTACTTGATTTATCCCTTTCCTAAAGTGTTCTACCCTCCTGATCTTACTATTTATAAGGGCCTTTATATAAGTAGCCCTTCTAATTAAGTACCCTAAGAAACTATAACTATCATGTATGGTGTAGCACTAATAACTCCTAAAACCTATAATATTCCTCTTAGTTTTAAAATTAGTGTATAATTGAATGTCCTATAACATCAATATTCCTTTAGCTAATACCAGGTATCAGTCTTTATTGATACTAGCTAAATAAGTTAATAAAAGTAAATAAATAATTTTTAGTTTAGGATAAAAAGTTTGGTATATACTCAAAAGTATTCAAAACAACTTTTTATACTTTTGTTATAATATTCTTCTTAATAATCTTCTGAATAACCCTAAATTTTAACTTTATACAATGTGGCAACATTGTTTAAAATTTTAACTATAGTACCTATGATAAAATCTCCATTGTTTCATTACCAATAGTCTACTGGTGGCTTGCCCCTTTAATTGTCAGCTAACATCTTGATTTAAGATTTCCTACTTCAAATAAATCTTGATAATTTTATGACTACACCCACTATGGTTTCTGTCGACTCCCTCAGGCCCCTTCCTAACAGACACTGTCCCTTTGTTCTTTTGGCCTTAGATATACAAAGATTTGATAAACTAGTCTATAAATTGAAACTGACCCCATAAAACAGTGACAAGCAAAATCTGTAACAAGTCTTTCTTCCTGATACCTTAGTAGCTTCTAAGCTGAGGTGAAGACAGCATGTTCTTTGTCTATCTCCTTACCTTCTTCGAGATTTTAGGTAAAATTATACTAATGTGTCCATCTGTTTTAAATTAATTAAACTCTATATCTTTATGCAGCTGAGGATTGCTCTGCATTTAAATTGATGTAATGGTTGCATTGTTCAATTAAATGGAGTTGCGTGAAACGATCGTACTGCATTACCTCTGGATATCCTTGTTGCTTATTTTGATTTTAATCACCTTATTTTGAAATTGTATGGATAATACCGTACTAAATTATGGTGCCTCAACTTAAGTACCATATTCATCTGAATCTATAAATATGAGAGGTATTGGTATCCAGAAGACCCAAGGTGGCAGGTAACGCTATATAAGTGCTATGGAAGGACCGTAGTTAAACTCTCAGTTCGATAATATGAGTAAGGAGTCTATTGCGGGTCTTGTATGAGCATGTATTTATTTGTTAAATAAAATGAGACATCAAAGCCAAGGTGTGTGGAATTTTCAGGACATTTATAAAGAGAAAGTTAGTCCTACACCTGTTTCTGGGATATTAGGGATATCTCTTCATCAGAGACGATGTGGGTTGGCTAAATAGAGGGAAATATTAGAGTTTATTATAAGGAGTTATTTAAAAAAAGGAAGCAAATAGGGAAATAAGAGAATGAATGTACAAATAAAAATATATAAAGATGTTATAGTTGCAGTTCCATTATCCAAGGAAAGTGATATGTAGAAGTGGTAGAAATGCTTCTTGTCCATAGTATGTAAATTCCAATAGGAGTTTATATTTCGTCATCACAAATGGAAAGGGTGGAGACGTAGATTCTATGTGCTATTCATTCAAAGGGGCATTGTGGTGTGAATAAATATTTGAGAATGTAGTGGTAGTATTAAGTGGATAGAGAGGGGAGAAAAGAAGTGTATGTTAAAATAAAAAGAGAGGTCAAATGAAAAGGTGAGAAAAGAAGGAAAGAAAGAGGAAGATAGAATGAAAACAGAAGAGGAAATAAAAATTGTGATAAAGTAAAAAAAAATGTAAAAAAATGAGTGTTGATGGTCAAGTTATTATGAGGTGGGGAGGGGAGAGGAATAGGAGAGGGGTAAGTAGAGATAAGAATGTAAGTAATGAATATAGGTGAGGTGTGTGAGGTGAGGTGATATGTTGAAATGGCACTAAGGGGTAGGTACAGAAAACGTTATGGGGGTGGTTCTGAAGTGAGTAGTAAACCACAAAACGGAAGGAAGAATACTAAGAATGGTCAATTTTCTATAAAGAGACTTATGTGTTTATTCTATTGGCCCATGTGATAGTGTGGGTAGAGGAATCAGGGAGAAAGAAAGAAAGAAGTGTATATCGATATACGCACGCGTGCACGTATGTACTTATATGTGTGTGTGTATGCATTATTATCTAGGCCTGCGTATATATATGTGTGTGTACACTTTATTATATAGGCCTGCATATATATGTATATATATATATATATACACACATACACACACATACACACACATACATATGCACGTATATACATATACACACATACGCATATATGCATACACACATATATGCACACATATATATACATACATACACAGACATATATATGCACAAACATACACATACCCATCAATACATGCATATACGCATACACACGTACACATATACACGCATGCATGCACACGTACACACACGTACACGCCTTTCCACACACACACACACACACACACACATGTATATATACATATATATATACGCACATACATCCGCATACGTATGCATGTCTATATGTAGTATTAAACAATTAAAATATGATTGGAGAGCTAAAAATTAATGGAAAGTCAAAGGGTTGTGGAGGATATGTGCTGTGTGGTTATATAGGTTGCATTTAGATTTGTGGTAAAATTTGAAGGTATGAAAAAAAGCGGTGGTTGCATGTACTTAGGCCTCATCATATTTATTTAGTAGTATTGAAGGGTTGTGTTTTAATATGTGGAATGCCTCTTTTAGAAATAATTTACAGGCTGAGCGTTGACTTTGGTATCGAAGTCCTGAATCTATTATGGACCATGACAAGATGTAGGGAATATTTCTACTTTTGAGATGATGTATGTGACTGGCGAGTGTTGTGAATTTACTGTGTTTCTCGTTTCTAAAAGAACTGAGATGCGCAGCGTATTGCTGTTTAAAATGTATAGTTGTTCCAATATTTATGGTTTTAGAATTGTGTAACGTGTTGTGGACGGTGCATTTATAAATAACATCAGACCTTCAGATGGGGAGAGAGTGAGGGACGTCATCAAACGTCAATGAGAGAGAGAGAGAGTGTGTGTGTGTGTGTGTGTGGAAAACGAATTAGCACTAAAAAATAACCCAGACGACCACTGTATTTTTGTTGAAAGAACAAAAAAGACAAGAGAGCCAATTTTTTCGAGTACAACAAGTAATGTTACTGGAAGCTGAAAACGTCGTTGTCGGCGCGTACAGATTTCAGCGACCAGATTAGTGAACTAATTAAAAGGGCATTGAGGAGGGCAATAATCAACAATAAATGGTGGTTCACCCTAAAAAAGGTGATTAGAATAGAATCGATAAGGTTTAGCAAAGGACTAGCAGCAGAAAGAAACAGAGTAGAGACAGAGCTAGTCAAAGGGTTAGACGAGACTTTTAGAAGAGGCATCGTGACCGACGTGCTCGCAGCGAGATTAGCACTAGACCAATTCTACAACGCGGAACACGAAGGTTGTGTTGCCAGAGCTAAAGCACGAACACTTAGGCACGGATGGATGAAAGCCGTTCAATGAGCTTGAGTGGAAGATGCACGGCGTAGCAATAAATCCACGATCCGATCCTTGCCGGATCACGACGGACAAATGATAACTGATCAGAGACAGATGTGTGCGGCTTTTCAGCGGCGCTTCACTCAACTGGTCGGGAGCAGTGGGGAGCCGGGTCGCAGGATGGATTTCACGTCCTACCTCGACGAACTGCTGCGGCTCTTGGCGACGGAGTGGGAGCGTTACGAAAGGCCGATAATGGCCTTTGAAATATGGAAAGCAATGTCTAGCTGCACGAGGGGTAAATCGCCTGGCTTGGATAGTCTGCTTTACGAGCTTTACGCTTACATGCCAGACTTCTTCGATGACCTCTTAGCAAACAATTACTGAAACTGGCAACAGAACGGAAGAATTCCAAGTTTTATGAGCCTAGGATTGGGGCGTTGCTGATAAAAGACCCAAATGAGGGAGATTGTACTGATAATTTTAGGCCTATAACTCTGAAAGAAGAGTTCAAAATTTTGGCCAAGGTGTTAGCTACGAGGTTGGTGCTTGTCGGGGATCTGATAGGGGAGGCACTGACATATGACATCCCGAAAAGATTAATCCACGCTCTAACTCTTCGTAACGCCAGTGTTATAATGGTGGCAGCTGATGAAGGAAATGTTCTCTATGTGGCCTGTGTGTTTTCTGTACCTTGTTTATCATTTTGTCCATGTTTTTTTTTGCAACGTCATGTACCCAGATATGCATCTATATATACATGTAGATGAAGGTATGTACATATATATGCATATACTCATATATTGTGTATGTGTGTTGGCACTCCGTCGCTTACGACATCGTGGGTTCCAGTTGATACGATCAACGGAACAGCCTGCTCGTGAAATTAATGTGGAAGTGGCTGAGCACTCCACAAACACGTGTACCCTTAACGTAGTTCTCGGGGATATTCAGCGTGACACAGCGTGACAAGGCTGACCCTTTGAATTACAGGCACAACAGAAACAGGAAGTAAGAGTGAGAGAAAGTTGTGGTGAAAGAGTACAGCAGGGTTCGCCAGCATCGCCTGCCGGAGCCTCGTGGAGCTTTAGGTGTTTTCGCTCAATAAACACTCACAACGCCCGGTCTGGGAATCGAAACCGCGAGTCCGCTGCCCTAACCACTGGGCCATTGCGCCTC
>NC_068990.1:53490292-53491626 GCF_001194135.2 Octopus bimaculoides
ATATTCCTTTCCTGAGCGTCCAATAATACTATCCATATCACGTCCTCACTTTGTTGTTTTTTTGTTTTTTTGTTATTGTTTTTTTGAACTATATATATATATATATATATATGTAGATCACAACCCCGCGCACACACATTCACACACGCACATATACAGATACATGCACATACACACACACTACATATACATACACGCACACACATACTTCAAACTCCTAGTCAAACACCTTTCTACTGATCATTCCTCTACGCACATGTGAAGAGACACACAGCTACACAACACACAACACCACTCCTGTAACCATGCTGCTGAATACTTCCTACAACATTAAGAAACAAAAGTTCATTCACACATACACATATAAACAGCCAAGACCACACGAACACCACACGCACAACACATACTCACATACGCACACATGCGTGCTATTACACACACACACACACACACACACATACCCACACATATACACACATACCTCCTTCTCCTACACTCTCCCGTCTTAGAAAGAACATTTTTTTACCCATTCCCTTTCGCTCATTTCAAAATGTAATCACTTGTGAATCGTTGGCGATTTTCTTCCTCCGTCTTCCTTTCTATTGGACTTTCCTCTGTTTCTGAAGAAGAGCGTTGCTCGAAACGTTAAACCATCTTTCTTTCCTTCCCTGAGCGTCTGTTAATACTCTACATGTACCACGTCCTCGCGTTATTGATTTTTGTGCTTGTTGTTCTTGTTTTGGATTTACTATATATATTTTAATTTATGTATATATTCATATTATCTTGGTTGAAAAACGTCGATAATGCGAATGTTTATAATTATATATATATGTACATATATATATGTATGTATGAATGTATGTATGTATGTATGTATGTATGTATGTATGTATGCATGCATGCATGCATGCATGCATGTATGTATGTGTGTGTGTGTATTTATGTATGTATATATATGAATATATCTTTTACTTGTTTCAGTCATTAGACTGCAGCTATACTGGGACACAGCCTTGAAGAATCTTTAGTCGAAAGAATTGACCCCAGTACTTCTTTTCTCATTTTCAAGCCTTGCATGTATATTATCGAGATCTTTTATCGAACTGCTAAGTTACAGTGACGTAAAGACACACACACGCATGGATATATAAATATATAT
The DNA here is from genome assembly GCF_001194135.2 of Octopus bimaculoides. Taxonomy (NCBI): domain Eukaryota; kingdom Metazoa; phylum Mollusca; class Cephalopoda; order Octopoda; family Octopodidae; genus Octopus; species Octopus bimaculoides. The sequence continues at coordinate 53,491,455 of NC_068990.1, forward strand.
GTGCTCTTTTCTGTTTCCACCTACCAAATCAACTCACAAGGCTTTGGTCAACTCGAAGCTATTGTAAACGATACTTCCCCAAGGAATCATGTAGTGCGACTGAACCTGAAGCCATGTGGTTGGGAAGCAAGCTTCTTACCACATAGCCACGTGTGTGTGTGTGTGTATATAT
>NC_068990.1:53491820-53495511 GCF_001194135.2 Octopus bimaculoides
ATATATATATATATATAAGTATATGTACACATGCGCGCGCGCACATACACACACACAAATACACACACACATGTTTGCTGCTTATTGTGAACACTCCGTGCAAAGCTCTTTCGATAATGATGATTGGCTGATAACAATAATAGTAGATAGTTTTGTACTTCTAATAAGCAGTTTCGATTATGAGTGTGTATATATATGTGTGTTTGTGTGTATATATTTGAACAATCATCTGTCGTTATATAATATGGATATGTTGCATTTTAATGAAAGTACAGATGTGTGAGAGATGGAGAGTTTGGAATGGGATCAATATCAATCGAGATAGACTATTGATACGTGTGTGTGATCATGACAGTATTGTCACATAAGAATTATGTTGACTGCATGTATGTATATATTTATGTGCTTGTGTATGTGTATGCATGTGTGAGCGTGAGTGTAGCTTCATTTAACTCCTTATTTTTTCTTATGCAGTCTAAAGATGGACGGCACAATAACATTATCACCTGAAAGCGTTGGGAAGAAACGATCAAGCTCCTCCAGGAAGAAGGGGAAAAGTAAACACTGGAATATTTCAGTCTATTGAGGGAATGACAAACGAGAATCCAGTCAATTTTGAGTCCAAAAATGTTAAAAAGACGATAAATCTAATAAGAGGCTTTAGTCGAATGTTGTATGGCTTGTCTGGGTAGGAGGATGGGCAGTACTTAAGGTATTTCGCAGCGATTCCGATTCTACTGGAGAAGAGAGGGGAGGAAATGTCATCAGATTTGGGACCAGATGTGAATACTTGAATCAGACTGGACATTAGGGAAGATATCCATAGATCAGATGGCGGTGGTGTTCATCCCAGCGACGATTCAAATCTGGTTGAAGCCTCAAACCAAGTTTCAGATATTTTGATGAGTGTACGAGATGTTTGTCTATCTATGTGCGTGTGTGCGTATGTGTGTATGTATGTGTGTGTGTTTGTGTGCGTGTGCGTGTGCGTGTGTTAGAAACTTCCTTTCTCAGTAAAATGTTTTACGGTTTTGGTAGAACGAAATCTACTGAAGACTTCCTCTTCCCTGCAACACACAACTAGTTTTTTTTCACCGGTGAAAGCAATCTTATTACACTTGACATCAACAAAACATTGAACCTTGACTGACACACGAATCTCGTGCAAAGAGATTATCAGTCAATCACCACTTCGATATGAATATCGTCCACTCAGTTCTGTTTCCTAATTATCTATTACCTGTTACTTCAAACAATACAAAAAAACGCGCGCGCACACGTACACACACACTCTCTCTCTCTCTCTCTCTCTCTCTCTCTCACACACACACACACACACACACACCAAACGCCATCGAATTGATTGGCACATAGTTACCAGTATTTTACAAAAACTAGTCTTCAGGATCACCGTTCGTCCTGTTTTTCCAACTAATTCTACGAGTTGTTCTCCGAACGAAGAAAGTTTCATCTTCTTCCCACGCCGACCCGTCACACTTTCCATCGTTGGTTTTTTATTCTGCTTTCTTTAACCACACAGTCAATATCTTGTCAATAATTCTTGCTCTCTGGAATTCTTCCCCTGCCCACATATTCTCTATAGATACCAACTGACGTTACAAACAGAACATGAGCATTATTGCTCTCAGTACTCAATACCTGTCCATAAAGTTCGTGGATGCTACTTTACAATAACCTCAGACTAAATAATAATAATCCTTTGTACTATAGGCACAAGGCCTGGAATTTGGAGGAGGGGATAAATCGCTTAAATCGACCCCAATACTCAATTGGTACTTATTTTATCGACCCCGAAAGGATGAAAGGTAAAGTTGACTTTGGCAAAATTTGAACTCAGAACGTGAAGACGGACGAAATGCCGCTAAGTATTTTTCCCGGCGTAATAATTATTCTATCAAGTCACCGTTTTATAATAATAATAACAATAACAACAACAACAACAACAATAATAATAATAATAATAATAATAATAATAATAATAATAATAATAATAATAATAATAATAATAATAATAATAAGGAAGCCTTGCTAGTGTCAGTAAGGAATGTGGGAATATTGAAGCCTTGCTAGTGTCAGTTAGGAATGTGAAACTTGAAAACTTCGATGAGGGCCCTACCAAAAAGGAATGTTTGTGTCATCATTCCTTTCAGACTCGCCCATTAGACAACCTCTTTCGCCACAATCACGAGACAAAGGAAAACTGCCTTGCCTGCCCGATTAAAGGAGGGTGGCGGGGCAATCATCATTATGGACTCAGCTGACAGATGGATCTGTCCTACATGCGACAGCAACTGTTCCACATAACTCCAAAAGTCCGGACACTGAACGACTGCATGCAGAACAGTTTCGTCGCTCTGCGAGCACCTGGGACAAACATGTCTGATAGCACATCCGTGCCTGTAGAGTTTATTTCGAACCAGTAGCACTGCCAGGCCAAAGGCATCTGGAAATTAACCATAATAGTCCCGACCTAAAAATCCTCCGGAATAGACTCGCCAGTTTGTCTTCGTTGACGCCTTGGGTCTCTCCGAGGACGTCGTCGCACTTCCCTCTACTAATCCTCTGTATGTAGCTAAAGTGGAACATCCACTGATCCTATTGCTCGACTTGTAGAGGACAGTGACCGCCTGACGATATTCTAAGTGCCAGGCGCCTATCCTTTACCTAGGACTGCAGCTCCGTCAAGGAGACGAGCTGCAGAAAGGCGTGTCTCACAAACGGAGCACCCACACGTTCACCTTCTAGAAATTGTTGCAGGTGACGCAACTTGAGTGCTTGTCTGCGCACCAAAAGCCACGGCATGTCTAAACCGCCATGCAGAGAGAGTTGACAGTAGACCGTCCACCTAACCATTGGAACGCGTCTCTTCCAGAAGAAACGTGATACATTCCAGTCTAATCAAACAGTAACTGGGGCAAGGCACGACGATCAGACGATAAATAATGACAGAGACGATGTAGGCATTCGCCACCTCTTCCCGACCTTTCAGGGACAACTTCCACTCTATCCATTTCTGGGTAAGACTTGTCATCTTGTTCGTCACCTCTTCCCAATTCTTATCCACCTGGCGGTTGGGACTAAACCAGACCCCGAGCAGTTTAACTGGTCCGTCAGTGCAGCGTCCGACGGCATCAATCTGCCTCTTCAGATGCCCAGTTGCAATCACACCCACTTGTCGGCGTTGATTTTGGCTCCTGTAACCGACTCATATTCCCTTACAATGGAGTCGACCGTCTCCACTTCAGCGGCGTCCGACACCACGACGTTAACGTCGTTCGCATATGCCGACACTTCCCTCCAGAGTTCAATTTCGAAAGGGAGACCTTTTAACTGTTCCAACTTCCGCAGCAGTGGCTCAAAAGCCAGCGCATGAGAATTGACAGCGGGCAGATTTGACGGACCGAACGTGCGATACTAAATGGGTTCCGATAGGTGGCCATTTACTTTGACCACCGAGCAGGTGCCGTTGTGTATTGCAGCAATCCAGCCTCTGAAAATGGGTCCGAAACCGACCGCTTGAAGGACGGCATCCAAGTAGTAATGGTCGACCCTATCGAAAGCTTCTGACAGATCTAAATTGATCAGGGCCGCACCAAAGCCTGCTTTACTCCCAGCCTTCTCTACGATGTATTGCATAAGGTGGAGGTTGTCGTAGATAGACCTGCTCGGG
>NC_068990.1:53496329-53501134 GCF_001194135.2 Octopus bimaculoides
CCATGTCGCTTCTCTACCGTTTGGGCCCATCGGACGGCTTTAGTCCCTTCGTGTTTTAGCACACGGGCCTTAGCTCTGACAATGCATCCTTCGTGGTTCGCCTCAAAGAAATGATCAAGGGTCATTTTCGACGCTAACACGTCGATCGCGATGCCTTTACTAATAGCCTCTTCTAGTTTACTAACTAGTTCTCCCTCTAATCTTTTTCTTTCTATTGCTAAATCTTTGCTAAACGCTATCGATTCTACTCTAATTACTCTCTTCAGAGCGATCTGCCACCGGCTGTTTACTTGTTTACGATAGCCGCCGTCAACTGCCGCTTAACTAGTTCACTAATCCTGTCCTTGTAGTCTTTGCGAGTTGGTAAGGACGCATTCAACTTCCAGTAACCAGGTCCTTGTCTACGGGTCCTATCTAAATCGATTGAGCATCTCACAAATTTGTGATCTGTGTAGCCGACCAATTTAAATTGTGTACAAGTTATACTATCCCTATCCTCTGACATAACAAATACGATCTGGATGACCCACTGTGGTTGCTCCATGTCCACACTGGTACATCAGGGAAGTCCAGTCGGTACCTGTCAGAAAGCTTGAAAGTTCTGACCAGGTTTTCGAGGTTTTTACACTCGCTTCTGCTATGTACTAAACCCTCACTGTCCTTCCGTGCGTCCAAAATTCCATTCCAGTCCACCACTAATACTAATGTGCGAGACGTTCTCAAGAATGTTTCTAGACGCCTGAAGAAATCTGGCCTTCCTGCTCCTGTTGGTACATAAACCGCCACCTTCGTTGCCTTCACGTCCAGGACTACCACCCAACCACCCGGGTCCAGAAAGATAGCCGGTACTTGGAGATCTAAGGATTTCCAGAGTAGCACTACTACACCACCACCTGCTCTCAATAGACCACAAGATGAAATTACCTCGTAGTCCCCGAAAATGGACGCTAGAGCTTCTTTCACTAATGACAGCCACATCTAAATCAAGCGACCTGAGATCATTGAACAAGTTACCTTGCTTCCAGGCTGAACCCAGACTTCGCACATTCACACACCCCATTTTCAGCACAGTCATGCTTGTCGGAGTGAGAAAGAGAGGTTATTCACCTTGATTTTCGAGAAGCCCGGAAGTTTCGGGCCTCTCTACTGGCGAAAATTTTCTAAAAGGTACTTCCAATAGCCTTTTATCAACTGATTTTTTTTAAATCTCCACACTACATGGAAATTTTTCTCTTGTAGTTTTATAAACGTCGTTTTAGTTTAAAGTCTGCCTTTGCAGGTTTTGAGGATAAAATCTTCAAATTCCTTTCCTTCTGTCTCTATTTTGTTTTTTCGTTGACTTACAAAATCCATCAATTCACTGTTGTACTTGTTCATAACAGTGAATTTGATGCATATATTTCGTCTACAGTCTGATGAATATTTATGTATTTGAAGTTCGGTAATTGGTTGTTTCTGTGTTTCTGTGATTTCTTGCTGTTGTTGATGATGTTGCTGTTTTTGAAATTGTTGTTCTTGTTCTTGTTTTTGTTGGAGAGGTTGTGAATCGTGTTGCAGTTGTGGTTTCAGTATACCCTTTTGTTGAGTTCTTGGAGTCGAGCTGTGTTCTCTCCTCCTCTTTCATCTACCACCTTTTGTCATTGTGATCCCTTGATCGTTCAGCTCTTCTTTCTCTATGTCATTGCAGTTGATGGTTTGGGAGGTAGAGCATTCAGGAGAAACTTGCCTTTCCGTGGCAACCGGGGGGTAGATTCCTTCTTTGTCTTGGTTTGGTAGTGGGTGTTCGCGTGCGTGTGGGTGTAGGCGTAGGAGTCTTGAACACTTGTTTATGATTTTGCATTTGTGGTGTTTGTAGTGTTGACAGCAGTTAGAGTTTAATTTTTCTTGTCTCAGGGTAGAAAGCCATTAAGTGAGTGACAGCCCCACATAATGGCATCTTGGCCTTATACTCTCAACTAACACTGACAGGTGAGTATCATCCGGGAGATCGATTAGATCTGGTACCTGGTTGATATGGTCTTGCTTACATTGTAAGGTCAGTTCCATACCTATACCTGACCAGTTTTGCTTAGGTATTTTCTTGACCTCCAGTATTGTGACTTCGTTTTCTAAACCTGCCAAGACGGCCGCAACTAACCAAGCGATGGATATTTCTGGTGGCAAATTTAACACCCTAATCTTGGCAAGGCGTTGGCCGCGATAGCTGGGGATTAAGAAGTTTTCGTTCCTCAAATTGGTCGCAGAATGACACTTGGCTTCTTCTTTCGTCTCAAGTCTCACCTCAATTGTTCCAAACTTCTTTCCTCTGGTGATGCGGGTCTTCTGTACCCACACGCGCCCGAGGCATTTTGTATTTAGCTCTCGACGTGACTTAACTCCGATGCAGCGGTATGTGACCGGGCATCGTAAGATATTCTCTATCATGTCGGATGGAGGGTTTAGAGTTACCTTTCTCCCATTCTTTTTTACAATTCTTGACCATTTTAGATCGTCTTCATCTATGCGGAAATTTTCCAAGTTTCTCGCTGCAGTCGCAAAAGAAACCGTTGTGGATGCGGTGGAAGTGATGATATTTACGTTTCTAAATTTCACTTTGTTAGTATCGTCGTCGTTGTTGTTATATTGTTGTTGTTGTTGTCGTCGTCGTCGTCGTCATCACTGCTGCTGATATTGCTATTGTTATCGTTGTCGTCACCGAAAGTTTTGACGTTGCTTAGAAACGAAAGTTTTGACGTCATTAAGTTTAGGCCATGCTATATTTTTGTTCTCATTTTTCTCCGACGAGAAACACGTTCCTTTGTCGAACATTATGATGGCTTCTTTATCAGCCATCTTTAACTGAATAATGAAAATAGCAAAATATTATTTTCTTCCGAAAGTTGTTAAGATGCAAAAACAATTGATGCACACCCCCTGTAAAGCAGAGGATGTTCTACGCAAAAGTACTATCTGCGCAGTCCAGACAATCTCAGAAATGTAATGGTAACCATAAAATGAAAACATGGGGCCTTAGAAGGACGAAAAGATTACAAACACCATTTCAACTTACGGAGCTCCAAATTTCCGTGACTTCACAGTATGGCGGCCATAATAATAATAATAATAATAATAATAATAATAATAATAATAATAATCCTTTCTACTAAAGGCACAAGGGACCTGAAATTTGGGGGGAGGGGACTAGTCAGTTACATCGACCCCAGTACTTACTTTATTGATCCCGAAAGGATGAAAGGCAAAGTCAACCTCGGCGGAATTTGAACGCAGAACGTAAAGACAGACGAAATGCCGCTAAACATTTTGCCCGGCGTACTAACCATTTTGCTAGCTTGCCGCGTTGAGTCAGCTCGCCGAACAACACAAGATCAGTCTCCTCACTCGGAACTATCAAACTAATGTCATACACAATGGGGTAGACACTGCAATGACAGACTCAAGTTTGACTACATTGTTACCATCCTATGGGATTATGGGATGGATACAGACAAGCAAATAAATGATAACAGATAAAACATCGTCAACAAAGACCTTAGACATAAATCATGCCTGTTAATTTATATGACAGTGCCTACTGATAGAAACATCTTAGCAAAAGAATTTGAAAAACTGTCGAAATATAAGGCCCTTGAGATTGAGATATCTGGGACGTGGCAATTAAAAACTAAAACCATCTCTGTTGTTATAGGTGCTCTAGGAATGATCAAGAAGAGTAGTGACAAATTTTTTGACCAAATCCCTGGAAAACTAACAATCTATGAGACTCAAAAAATTGTGTTGACATCAACCGCCTACATTCTCAGGATGTTTTTCTCCTTCTGATATATACGTGCCTTAGGGCTCTGGTTGAGACCCGGTTGGAAGATGAAATAAAATGCAATGCAATCAGAAAATAACAGCAACAACAACAACAACAACAACAATAATAATAATAATAATAATAATAATAATAATAATAATAATAATAATAATAATAATAATGATGATGATGTATCAGCACCACTACCTAAACTATTTTATGTATGATGTGTATCTCCATATTATATCTAATCAGATATCTTTTGCATGTTGATACTTAGGGAAGTTTCTATAAGTAGTTCGTATCTAGTCTCTATCTTCACGCTATGATAATTTATGCAACTTCCACTGGAGAGATAATACACATCACCACCATTACCTAATAGTCTATTGCATGCGTATCTATCAAGACCAGCGTTTTTATATTATTAGATCTTATAAACTGTGAATATATGTCAGCATATATAAAGTGAGATATCTGCTAAATGGAATTTTCAGGTTTTATTTCATGTATCACGAATATACTGTCAGATTAGGTTACATAATCTACTTCAGGAAAGTATTGTCTTATAGCTGAGTTTTAAAAGTTCAAATTCCTCCATCTTTGTTTTTATGAGAACCAATTAAAATATGCACTGATATAATTTTATTATCAGGTCATCCCATAAGTTCTGTCCGAATTTTGAATAAAGAAAACAAGTGATCAAATGTTATATTTAATTGAAATTTAAGCATCAATGTACTTTCCCTGATTATCTATGACTTCCTTCCATCTATTTACAAGCTTTTTAATCCCATCAATGTAAAATGCTTTAGGTTTCAAAGCGAAGAACTCTGAAATGTCTGTTTCGACCTCCTCCTGACTTGCGAAAGTTATGTTCCCCAAATGATTCTGTAAACTACAAAACAAATGGTAGTCTGAAGGAGCAAGGTCGGGAGAATAAGGTGGATGAGGAATTTTTTCCCAACCAAGCTCTTCGATCTTCTATGATGTGATCTTTGCTATGTAG
>NC_068990.1:53501634-53502386 GCF_001194135.2 Octopus bimaculoides
ATTTTCTTCAAGTAATGCCTCAAAGAGATTATCATCAAACTCAACTGGACGTCCTGTTCGATCTCCATCTTCAAGGCTGAAATCTCCATTTCTAAATTTTGCAAACCATCTTCTGCAAGTTCTTTCATTCAAGCATTCTCTCCCATAAACTGAGTTTATGTTTTGAGTCGCTTCGGCTGCAGTTTCCTTTTTTGTACTCATAAAGCATTATATGCCTTAAATGCTCTTTGGATACTTCCATGTTAGAAAGGGTTTTAATCAAAGAAATTTTAATTCTATTAATGCATAAAAATAATTTTTAATTCCATTAGGCATTCTAAAATACTATTAAATGTCATTCAATTTTGAAAAGGGTAAAATCGGACAGAACTTATAGGATGACCTGATAGTTTACATAGTCTTCCCCCTTCAAAAACAAACATTCTGCTTTGACGTTCCAACACAATATTGGAATATTGTTTTTCTTCTTTTTGTTGTTTTCAGATATTAGACTGCACCCATATTACTGCACCGCTTTCAAAGCTATCAAAGGTATAGTCGTTTATATTGAAACTAGCACTTGATTGGTACCTATTTTAGTGAATCTGGAAAGCTGAATGGCAAAGTTTAACCCAAGAAGGATTTGAACGCAGAACATTAATAGACACGACTGTATACAACAAAGTATGGCACTCTAACAATTCTGCCATTTTCTAACGATACATTTTCTATGAGTAATTCAAAATATATATATATATATATATATATATATA
>NC_068990.1:53507791-53510556 GCF_001194135.2 Octopus bimaculoides
TATATATATATATATATATATATATATATATATATATATTATCGCCGCAACGATTTTGATAGCTCTCCGCCTTAATTAACTATGTGATATTTATACCAGCACTCCATTATACCTCATCATTATACCAGCACTCCGCCCGGATTATCACCGGATATACTTAGTGATTTCACTGGACTCTTCCTCTTTTACTTGTTTCAGTCATTTGACTGCGGCCATGCAGGTTCACTACCAGTGAACTAAGGTAACACCTCTCATTTTTCGAGCACCTCCGGAGTATTCGAGCGGTTCCAAGCAGTGCTGTTTTCTGCAGCCCCTATTTGTTCCATGTTCTTCTCAAGATTTTTACTCACTGTTTCCAGGGCTTCGACAATTATTGGTACCACTACCACCTTTTCATCGACCACAAATGATTAAACTCCCAAGCTAACCTGTCATATCAATCGACTTTTCTTTCTTCCTTATCGCATACCTTGTTGTCAGCTGGGCATGTTATATTTATGATCCAGCATAGTTTGCTTTCTTTCCCAATTAACACTATATCTGGCTTACTTTTCTTTATCCTACGGTTGCACTGAATCATAAAATCAAATAGGATCTTTGCATTATCATTTTTGATGATGCCTTCGGGTTTGTGGTCGTACCCATTTTTTGTTCGTGACGTCTCTTATATTCCTTCTGGGCTAGTGGCGTACATTGGTTAGTAATGTGCCATACGGTTTCACCAATTTGTCCACAGATTCTGCCCTTATAACTTTCTGCTGTGTTGTCTATTCTGTATTTTATGTAGTTTGTTCTTAGTGCTTGCTCTTGGGCAGAACGGATTAGACCTTCCGTTTCCGGTTTTAAATCACTTTTAGTCATCCACAGCCATCTTTTTTCTCTATCTGTCTTCAACATTTCTATGAAATTGTTCATGCATTCTTTTCTTTACCCACCTATTTTCAGTTTCATTCGTTTTCAATTGCATGTACAGTGCTTTATCTCTGCAATCTTTCATCCTACACATGCCTGACCTTCTAATAATAGCAGTTCTGTGGAATTTTTTACATACAATGTTATTTTCTTTTACTCTAATACTCTAATCCAATAAGTCCTCTTCCCCCTCTTTCGTGGTACATACAGTCTGTCTGTATCACTTTTTGGGTGGAGTGACCCATATGTAGTTAGCAGCTTCCTTGTCTTTCTGTCTAAGCTGTTTAGTTCGTCTTCTCTCCATGCGATTACCCTTGCTCCATATCTAAGGAGGGAAACCGCCTAGGTGTTGATATCTTCGATCTTACTCGTCCGTTTAATTTCGACTTAAGGATCAGTCCCAGTCTGCGCATGTATTCCACCTTAAATTTTTCTGTCATTTCTTTCTCCATCAATTTATCCATTTCCAAAATCCCCAAGTAATTATAGCCCGTCTCTTCTATCTGCTTCATAACCTCCCCCAATGGTATCATTAGCCCATCCATTCATTTGATTTTGCCTCTCTTCAAGACTAACACACCACACTTTCTCAGTCCGAACTCCATTTTGATATCAACACTGAAGGTATACACCGTACCATCGAGGGAACTGACTTGGGCTTCATCTTTACCATAAAGTTTGTGGTCATCTATCAATAACAATAGCTGTTCCCTACCAGTGAACTAAGGTAACACCTCTTATTTTTCGAGCACCCTCCGGAATATTCGAGCGGTTCCAAGCAGTGCTGTTTTCTGCAAGTGCTCTTCCCTTATTGCAGCCCCTATTTTTTCGACGTGCTTCTTGAGATTTTTGCTCACTGTTCCCAGGTCCCCGACCATTATGGTTACTACTGCTACCTTTTACATCGACCACAACTGCTTAACTTCCAAAGCTAACCTGTCATATCTCTCAACTTTTCTTTCTTCCTTATCGCATACCTTGTTGTCAGCTGGGCATGTTATATCTATGATCCAGCAAAGTTTGTTTTCTTTCTCAATTAAGACTAAGTCTGGCTTACTATTCTCTATCTCATGGTCGCACTGAATCATAAAATCCCATAGGATCTTTGCATTATCATTTTCGACGATGCCTTCAGGCTTGTGGTCGTACCAATTTTTTGCTCTGTCAAGTCCATACTTGTTGCAAAGTGTCCAATCGACAAGCCTGGCTATATTGGCTGGTAAATATGCCATACGGTTTCACCAATTTGTCCACAGATTCTGCACTTATAACTTTCTGCTGTGTTGTCTATTCTGTATTTTATGTAGTTTGTTCTTAGTGCTTTCTCTTGGGCAGCACAGATTAGAGCTTTAAATCACTTTTCGTCATCCACAGCCATCTTTTTTCTCTGACTCTCTTATCTTCAACATCTCTATGAAATTGTCTATGCATTGTTTTCTATGCCTACCTATTTTCAGTTTCATTCGTTTTCAATTTCTTGCATAATGCTTTATCTTTGCAATCTTTCATCCTACACAAGCCTAATAATAGTAGTTCTGTGGCATTTTTTACAAACAATGCTGTGTTGTTGTTTTTTTTTTTCTGCGCTAAAGCTGTGTTCGCATCCAATAAGTCCTCTTCTCCCACTTTTTCTTGGTACATACAGTCTGTCTGTGTCACTTTTTGGGTGGAGTGACCCATATCTAGTTAGCAAATTTTCCCAAATCCCCAAGTACTTATAGCCTGTTTCTTCTATCTGCGTCATAACCTCCCCCACGGTATCATTAGCCATCCATACATTTGATTTTGCCTCTCTTCAAGACTAACACACCACACTTTCTCAGTCCGAACTCCATTTTGATATCAGCACTGAA
>NC_068990.1:53510566-53515664 GCF_001194135.2 Octopus bimaculoides
TTTCTCAGTCCGAACTCCATTTTGATATCAGCACTGAAGGTATACACCATATCAACGAGGGAACTGACTTGGGCTTCATCTTTACCACAAAGTTTGTGGTCATCCATGAATAACAAATGGTTGACTTTTTGTTGTCGGCTTTTGAATACATACCCAGCTTTTGCTTTCCTCAGAATCAGTGTTAGTGGTATCAAGCACAGTACAAAGATCAGTGGGAACAGGCAGTCTCCCTGGAAGATGCCCCTCCTGATTTCTACTGTACCTAAACTTCTTCCGTATGCTGTCAGCTCCGTCCTCCAATACGTCATACTTTTTCCAAGTAATCGCTCAACATTCGATGCAATACCAAATAGGCTCATACAGTCCATAATCCAAGAATGTGGAATCATATCGTACACCTTACGATAGTCGACCCATGACATGGCTAAGTTAGTTTTCCTCCTCTTGCAGTCTCTAAGTACAGTTTTGTCTATTAGGAGTTGATCCTTTGAAACTGAAGCCAATGATGGTGACAGTGTTACACCCGGTAGGCTCAGAGATTCTGGTCTGGCTCCAGCCTGTCTATATCCAGAAAGGGACCACCACACACGGTGTAGCTGGAGTAAGCAAATTAACGCTGTGGTCACGGAGTGTTACTACCTGAGCAGCTCGGTAGATGAAAATAGTGCTCAAATCAGGGGTTACCGACAACGTATGTATGATCATTAGAGAGAAAAGGGATTGTTTCAACTCACGGAACAGAACAATAAGAAAAAATTATTGGTTCACAGAAGTAGAGCTCGAAGCTATCAAAAGACGGGTCATAGAAAATAGCAGCAGAGATAACAATGAAAATACAGTTCTTACTAATAAGAGTAATCTCATAGCGCAAGAAAGGAGCAGTGGTAGTTTACTTGATGAGAGACATATAGTTGATCTTAAAGAAGACAATAAAACTGGTAGCGACATGACAGATGAACAAAAGGCAATCTACCACAGAATAAAGGTAAGACTACTGGAGAACGATAACGACATTATTTGCAACCTTAAAAAGGTTGATCGATGGAAACTGAACCAAGAAACAAAAAATGTCAATGAAATTCTGAAATACATCAGAACAAACAACATCACAGAAACAAATAATTTGATCAAGGCAGCAAGTATTGTTGTAGCAGAAAACGTGGGTGTTGATGTCAAGAAATAGAAACATAATGGGAATGACAAAAGAAAAGATCCATGGTGCAAAAGAAGAATCCAGGCAGGGTTAGACATGCTCTCGAAGGAAATCTCTGTGTTAGACGGAAAAGTGAAAGGGGAGCTTAAAAGTGAACAAAAATACAGGGCGCAGAAAAGGAAGTATATTATTGTTGTTGTTGTTTTTGCTGTTGTTGCTGTTGATGTTGTTGTTGTTGTTGTTGATGATGTTGTTGTTGTTGTTGTTGTTATTGATGTTGTGGTTTTTAAGGTGGTGAGCTAGCAGAATCGTTAGTATGCTGGGCGAAATACTTTGCGGTATTTCATCAAATTTCGCCAAGGTTTACTTTGCTTTCATCCTTTCGGTGTCGGCGATAAAATTAAGTATTAGCAGAGAGTACTGGGGTCGATATAATCGACTTACCCGTCTCCCAAATTTCAGGCCTTGTGCCTATATTAGAAAGAATTATCATTATAATAATTATTATTATGAAGGCGGCGAGCTAGCAGAATCGTTAGCATGTTGGGCAAAATGCATAGCGGCATCTAATCCGTCTTTACGTTCTGAGTTCCAAATTCGCTGAGGTCGACTTTGCCTTTCATCCTGTCGAGGTCGATAAAATAAGTACTATTTGAAAACTGGAGTCGATGTAATCCACTAGTCCCCTCCCCCAAAATTGCTGCCCTTCTGGCATATATATTATATGGAGTGTATGTGTAGGAGTTCTCTCTCTCTCTACAACACAAGAGAAATAAATACCTAAAAGAAAAAAACGAAACGCTCGACCTCCAACGCACCACCACTACCACCACCGCCACCGCCACTAAATCATCGACATAGTCACGTAAACTCTTTAAACAAACCATCTGCTCCCAGTCACTTTACCAGATGGTTATTTTCCCCTTTATACAATCCTCAGAGGTTTCACTGTATGGCTGGGGTTTTGTCTTTTTGTTTCTTCCTTTTTTTAACGTTTTCTTGTTTTTGTTGTATTTTTGTTTCTATTTTTCGCTGTTTCCTTTTCGTTCGCTTTTCAACTTCTTCTTAGTTACATGTTGTATAACCACATATAATATAAATATGACGTGAATATGGTGGAAATGTCATTCTTTCCTTGTAATCTTTCCATCTATTTCTATACACATGTACAAGTACACACACATGCGCATACGCATACACACATATGTGTGGGTGTAGGTAAGTATGTGTATATGTATATATACCAACACACCATGCATATATATATATATATATATATATATATATATATATATATATATATACATTTATAATGGCACTGGTAAAAATGGCACTGATAAAAAATGGCACAGGTAAAAATGGCATAATAAGCTTATTGAAATATACACTATTGGCAAAATAAGTAGAATAAAGCTTGTCTAATTTAAAAACTGGTTTTGAATAAAATCTATTTTCTTAATGTATCATATACTTGTATAACCTCTATTTCTTAATTTAAATTTATACATTTAAAATTTATAAAAGAAACAATTGTAATAAAATCAAATATGCGTAGACATGAGAACACCATTTTATATTAATCTTTCAAAACAGAATTTAATAACTAGAATCTTATACTGTGACCAAGTCCACGTAACACTTGATCAAGGTTTTCCCTTCTTTCTGTGTAGTCTTTGCATAAATTATTTAGTCTTTGTTGTAAATCAACATATACTTTCTTTGTTTTCTTCCTGGGTGGTTCACCATCTGAATCCCTTACTATCAATGCACTCACAACAGGCTAAGGTCCTGTATTTTTCTCGAGGTACTCTGACTCAGATGATAGAAACAACTTTTTGTGCGTGTTTCCGGTCCAAAAACATTGTTGATAGCTTGGATGATCACCTGCTCGAAGTCAGCAATTATGGTTGTTGGGTCTGGGTAGTGCTCAGTCTCGTGACAACGATCCAGGACAGCTTGCAGCTGCGTTTGATATGTATCTTGTGTTTTAGTTTGCAGACAAGCAAAAACAATAGAAACTGCAGTATTACCAACTGGGACTCGTATTACATAAAGCTATAAAAATCCTAGTGAAACTATTGCATAGATACCATCCATTAGTCATGTATCAGCAGAAGCAAGTAACCGCAGTGGTTCATCAGAACCAAACGCAATGATGCGTTTGCCAGTGTCTGGTCCATTATCGAAGAACAAAAATGATTTGGGTTCGGGAGCTGCAGTAGTTGTCCATTCTCCAGTAAGTTTCAGATCCCCGAGTCTTTCTGGTACTTGTGGATAGAGTTTTGATCTTTGGTTACGCAAAGTTCTCTTTATGATGTCCTGACTTGGAAATAACGCCTTTCCTTCAGCTGATAATTCATTCAGGTTATTGCTGTAAATCTGGCTAGGTTTATCTTCTGTTTCTGCTGCTTTTCTCTTCATGCATCTCTGCATTTTGTGGCTGAAATAGCTGCAGAATCAGGAGCGTGGTTGTGGTCATTAGCTGGTACAGAATCAGTCACATCAAGGCTGGTGGTCATGGTGCTTTAACAAAAAGATATTCTTTTAAAACATCTCCATCTGATAGTAGTTGATCTTACAATCTGTTTTGTATACATGTATCTTTGGAAGCAAATCTTCTCTTTTCCTTTATTACTTGCTATGGCTCCCATGATGGGGTTGTGGTAGAGCCTCTGAGATAAATTGTAACCAGAGTTACTGGTTTCGTATTTATTTTGTTAAGGAGTCACTGGGACAGCTTGATGTATGTTCCAAAGTTCATCAAGCTGTCCCATTGTACGTTCAAAATTCTGGAGGAAATCTTGCTTATTGTGCTATTTTTAACCTATCTTTTCACTAGTGCCATTTTTACCTAAATTCACATCCACTATGCATGATTGAATATTTCAGTCTTGTTTCACTCTATTTACATGTATATATGTATATATGTTTTATATATCAAGCTTAAGCTTGATTATTTCTTTATTTGTATCATTATCTCCATATCTGCTCGACTGGATTCATTTCACAGTCACTCTTTATTCTGCTGACTTAGTCCTCGGTAAAAATTTCGGAGTGTAAGTTCAAATCTTTTGAGCGCTGTTTTCTATATTGAGCATTTCCGGATCTCAGCTCAATATATATGAATGTACACACACATGCATATATATATATATATATATATATATATATATGATTGTAATAATCCTTTCTACTATAGACAAAAAGCCTGAAATTTCGGGGAGGTGGGAGGGCAGTCGCTTTGATCGACCCCAGTACGCAACTGGTACTTAATTTATCGACCTCGAAAAGATGAAATTCAAACTCGACCACGGCGGAATTAGAGCTCAGAACACAAAGACAGACGAAATACTGCTAAGCATTTCGCCCGGCGTGCTAACGATTTTGCCAGCTCGTCACCTTGTATATCAGTCGTAATAATGAAATCAAATCAAATAGTATTTTAAAAAATACCACTATTTGGTTTGACTTCATTATTACAACTTATAGGATTCAATACCAGTAAAAAGTAGTTGGCCTAGACTACATTTATGTGGATACTCTAACAACGACTTGGAGTATACTTTACTGCAAGATTCCTTATGTGACTTGGTGAGTTAAAACACATCTTGTTGTGTCTAGGGAGAGGCATTATGACAATATCATAAACACACGTACTTTATTAATAATATTGACATAATGACTCTCCCTAGACACAAGATTTGGAGTAGCTTGTTATATTTGGTTCGAGTTGAAAGCTCTGGTACCGTGAGGCGCAGGAGTGACTGTATGGTAAGTAGCTTGTTTACCAACCACATGGTTCCATGTTCAGTCCCACTACTTGGCATCTTGGGCAAGTGTCTTCTACTATAGCCTCAAGCCGACCAAAGCCTTGTAGGTGGATCTGGTAGACAAACTGCAAGACGCTAGTCGTATATATATATATATATATATATATATATATAT
>NC_068990.1:53516218-53517231 GCF_001194135.2 Octopus bimaculoides
GTGTGGTATGGTGTGTATGGTGTGGTAGTGTGTGGTGTGTGGTGTGGTGGTGTTGGGTTGTGGGGGAAGCGAGAGTGGGGAAAGCAAGGGTGGGGTGTGGGTTAGGCTGAGGGTGGGGGTAGAGGTGAGATATATGGGAGTGAGTGTAAGTGGGATGGGATGGATAGGGAAGATGGGGTTGGATTGTGTAAAAGTGAGATTACGAGGAATGGGTGACGATGAAGGGAGGTGGAAGGGAGAAGATGGGTAGGACTGAAGAGAAGATGGGTAGGACTGAAGAGAAGAGAGAGAGGGAGAGTAGGAGTGAAGGGAAGAAGTAGGAGTCGGAGCAACAGAGGAGAGCTGGGTGGGAGGAAGTAGGCATGAGCGGAAAGAGAGGAGAGGGGAGCACGGTTGTTAGATGAAGAAGGGAGGAGAGTTGAGCTCATGTGGCGCAAAGGAGAGAAGAAAGAAGTTTTATCCCTGTTCATGGCGAAGACAGGAGTCCGGATGGGCCCTGTGCAAGGACAATCCGAACACAAACAGGTGTTGCAAAGAGTGACCGGTAGAGCGGAAATGGCGTGAGACCGGGGTGTCATTGCCGAGTCGGATGTATCGGAGGTGTTCCGCGAACCGGTCAGCCAAGCAGCGTTCCGTTTGCCCGATGTATAGAGAAGGGCAGACAGAGCAGGAAATGCAGTAGATGACGTTGGTAGAAGTTCAGGTGAAGGAGTCGGTGATACGATAGGGTCGATGATGGGTGCCGGTGAAGGAGGTGGTTTTTGTTTGTGTGTCTGCTTTTTTATGTTTGTGTGTCTGTGTTGGTGCCCCCACCATAACTTGACAACTGATTCTAATGTGTCTACGTCCCCGAAACCTAGCGGTTCGGCATAAGAGACCGATAGAATAAGTACTAGGCTTACACAGAATGAGTTTTGGAGTCGATTTTTTCGATTACAGGCGATGCTCCAGCATGGCCGTAGTCAAATGACTGAAACAAATAAAAGAGTAATATATATATATATATATATATA
>NC_068990.1:53517896-53518835 GCF_001194135.2 Octopus bimaculoides
ATGATGATGATGATGATGGAAGCAGGAATAGAGAAGAATGTGCAGAAACAATACTGCTGATATGCAAATGTAATAAAAGTAACGTTTTCCTTCCGTTCTTTCTTTCTTTCTTTTTTCTTTTTCTTTTTTTCAGGGAGAAAAGATTTCAGCAACCATTTGGTGTGTAACTATTTCAAAATTGGTGAACGACAAAGACAGAGAGGAAGAAAAAGATATGGTAAAAGAAAGAAGAAAATAACAAGGCAAAAATAAATAACGAAAAGAAGAAAAGAAATTAGAGAAGAATGGATTTGTGCAACAAAAACAGTGAAGAATTTCATAAAGCATTATGAAGAATTGTGTCAATGTTAGGTTTATGTTTAACATGTGAATATGTATGTATACGTGGATATGTGTGCTTATGTACGTGTGTGTATATGCTTGTGTGTAGATTTGTGTGTGTAATTAATTATAAATTGTAGGTTTATAATATTACACACACACACACACATACACACATATTCAATTACACACATATACATATACAAGCACGCACATATGTTATTATGCATGTAAGATCGTGTATGCATTAACGGTTCGGCAACAGAGACCAATAGAATAAGTACCAGGCTTTAAAAAATGAAGTACTGGGGTCAAATCATTCGACTAAAAGTTCTTTGAGGTGGTGCCCCAGCTTGGCCGCGGTCTAATGACTGAAACAAGTAAAACGTAAAAGATATATGCACACACCCACATACACACGCGCACGCACTACGCGCGCGCACCCCCACCCACGCAAACACACACAAACACATATATAAATGTCTCACGCGGTCCTCAAATTTGATCCTGCTGTGATATCTTGCACAAGAAATCACACGGCCTCAACAGTAGAACATTAAGTGCTGAAAATGGATCGTCGGATATATATATATATATATATATATATATATATATATA
>NC_068990.1:53519022-53520645 GCF_001194135.2 Octopus bimaculoides
GAAAAAAAATTGAATAGTGTTCAGTCAACGGTCAATCAATATATATATATCAAGCAAAGTAGTTAGAAAATCTCTATAAGAGATGAAAGCAGTAATTATACTGAAAAGTAATGTTAATCGCCGCTTCTATATGGTTGTTCTGTAGGAACCGATGTTACTACTGTTTTTAACCCCAGAAGGAGCCTCCTCCAGTTCGTTATCTTATTTTTCTATGTATTGCGAGCTGGGGCGGATTATTGATATCTGTAGCGCACGGGTGTCCACCACTGAGGATGAGTTCAAACAGCTCGAAACCGTACGGTCTCATGATCCCGTCGTGCAGATTTCATCGATAACCAGCTGGAGAAGGCACCTCCTATGGACAAAATGAGAATCTATCGGACATTCAAAGAGGTCAAATTGTTGGTGCTCGTATGGCAGGCGCTAGCGTAACGAAAACAGCCGAAATGTTTGGTGTATCAAGAAGTACTGTCTCGAAAGTAATGACAGCCTTTGAGAAGGAGGGAAAAACCTTCTCGTCGAAACAAAACTCCGGAAGAAAATCATAACTTTCAGATAGGGACCGTCGGACACTTACGCGAATTGTTAGAAAGGATCACAAAAGTTCAGCTCCAAAAATTACTTCAGAGCTTAATGACCACCTCGAGAAACCAGTTTCCACAAAAACTATTCATCAGGAGCTGCACAAAACCGGATTTCACGGGAGGCTGCAATCAGAAAACCACTACTTTCAAAACCAAACGTTGCAAAGCATTTAGAGTGGAGTAAAAACCTCCAGAATTGGTCCCTAGAGCAGTGGAAGAATGTTATTTTCTTGAATAAGTTATCCTTTACCTTATTTCCGATCACCGGCCGAGTATACGTGTGGAGACAGCCAAAAGAAGCATTTGACCCAGACTGCTTTCTTCCAACTTCCAAACATGGAGGAGGATCTGTGATGATCTGGGGGTGGGGTTGCTATATTTGGGAAATCTGGCGGCTCAATGATTTCCCATCATGGCAGAATTAATAGTCAAGACTATTTAAGCATTTTATCTGATTAAATTCATTCTATGGTTGCGGAACTGCAATCTTTCAGGATGATAATGCACCAATTCACGCAGCTAAAGTTGTTACTGAATGGCACGTGGAACATTCTAGTGAAGTTGAACACTTTTCTGGCCACCACAGTCTCAAGATCTCAATATTATTGAACATTTATGGTGAATTTTAGAAAAACAAGTAATGAGCCGATAACGTCCACCATCATCACTACAAGAACTGGAGACTGTTTTAGCTGAAGAACAGACAAAAATTCCTTTGGAAACAATCCAAACTTTGTACGAGTCTATACCTCGTAGAATTGAAGATGTAATTACTGTCAAAGGCGGTCCTACCCCATATTGAGATAAATTTGTTTGAAAATTATTTTGTCCAACAACTGTATATATTATATATATATATATAGGCTCAGGCATGTGTCGTAAGAAGCTTGTCTCTCAACCACATGGCTTCGGGTTTAGTCCCACTGCGTGGCACCTTGGAAAGTGTCTTCTATTATATAGTTTCGAGCCGACCAAAGCTTTGTGAGTGGATTAAATAGACGGAAACCGAAGACTCCTGTCGTATTTATATATATATGTA
>NC_068990.1:53521225-53525124 GCF_001194135.2 Octopus bimaculoides
ATAACAGAGATATTTATTGTAGCGTTAAAGATGTATGTCTGTGTGAGAGTGTGAATGCGACATATAATAACATAATCAAAGACAGGCCGTCATACAAAGAAAAGTATGTATGTGAGTGATACATGTATGTGTATGTGTATTATTACAGCAGATAGAAAGAGTCAATAACACGAGAGCAATTATACCAGTTCTTTAGTACACTATAGGAAAAGTTCTGTATGTTAAGTTGGGGAGGCTGAGTGTGGCAGATCTGATCACTAGTTGTGATGTCGTGGCATCGATGCCGGGCCGTGATTCTTGTTATACAGATGTTCGTCGTTTGGCAGAGCTTATCACTAGTTGTGTTTTGGCTTCAATGCCAGGGCCTTGAGGACAGACGTTTATCGCAGGCTGAGATCTCCTGTCTGTTATTATCGTGGTGAAGCTAAGTCACCTAACAGAATCGAAGAGAGAGAGGTGCCGCGGTGGTTTGGTGTACATAGTGAGTCGTGTTGACGCTGGTGGTGTAGAGGCTGCTTGGTAGTAATCGTGTTGGTCATGACGATGATGCTGGATAGTAGTCGTAGACTCGTGTTGCTGATGTGGCGACGGCGGTGGTCATCGTTGGCTGGACGGAGCTGTTGAAGTGGTCGCTGGCTGATTGTTGCTGCTGCTGTCGTGTGGTACACGGAACAGATCTCAAAGAGAAACTGGACCGAGACAAATTTGGCCACCGAGTTAAAGCTATTTATAACAAACTATCGGCTCCCGATGTCTTCAGTTTAATACTCTATCACGTGACCGTATTAGGGGCCGTGATTGGTCAGTTTGCGTTCTGGCGGGAAGGTTCGAAGAATTTGCTGCTTCAAATAATAATCAGTCACGTGATGACAAGGCTGGTGTTTTCCACTACGCTCGCGTTTATTTATATTTAAATGAGAAGAATGGCGATAGCAGTTTTGTATCTAATGGCGATGGGTAGAAGAGACGATAGGTAGTTTCACTACATATATATAAAATGAATTTATATATAAAATGTATTTGTATATTCATTATATACATAGATATGTGTGTGTGTGTTTGTGTGTGTGTGTGTGTGTTTGTGTGTGTGTGTATGTGTGTGTGTGTGTGTGTGTGTGTGTGTGTGTGTGTGTGTGTGTGTGTGTGTGTTTGTGTGCGCGTGTGCGCGCTTAAGTACAGCAAAATATGTATGAATGTATGAGTGTAATTTTTGCGTGAAATAAGTGGCGAATGTTTTTGTAATAAAGAGCAACAGTGATAATGTTACATGTGGAGAAAATGTTGCTAGAAATAGATGTGAAACGAGATTGATGAGAGAAACATTTCCTCGTCTAACGAACAAAACGCTACTCATACTGGAAGAATAAAACAGTATAGAATAAACGTTATGTACTGTGTTGTGCGTTTTCATACCAATTCTTATTGGTCTGTCTTTCAATTTTTTTCTTTTTATTTTCTTCTTTTTTTTTCTTCTTTGATTATTTGTCATAGAATTCTTGTTTGCGAAGGAGAAGAATTGGAGACAAATTCCTCTGATAATGTTGCCGTAGAAACAGGAAAACATAAAAATGATGGACATAGGCGTAGGAGTGGCTGTGTGGTAAGTAGCTAGCTTACCAGCCACATGGCCCCGGGTTCAGTCCCACTGCGCGGCATCTTGGGCAAGTGTCTCCTACTATAGCCTCGGGCCGACCAAAGCCTTGTGAGTGGATTTGGTCGACGGAAACTGAAAGAAGCCCGTCGTATATATGTATATATATATATGTATGTGTGTGTGTATGTTTGTATGTGCGTGTTTGTCCCCCCAACATCGCTTGACAACCGATGCTGGTGTGTTTATGTCCCCGTAACTTAGCGGTTCGGCAAAAGAATCGATAGAATAAGTACTAGGCTTCTAAAGAATAAGTCCTGGGGTCGATTTGCTCGACTAAAAGGCGGTGCTCCAGCATGGCCACAGTCAAAAGACTGAAACAAGTAAAAGAGTAAAAGAGTATTGTATTCAATAATAACATCCAGCAGAGAAACTTTCACTACTCACACCCTAATGTTAAATTATCTTAAAGTGGCGTAATAGTACAGCAAAGAACCTACCAAATATCATTCAAATCACATGACCATATTTGATAAATTGTTTGCATTTTGAGATTTTTAATTTATATCTTTACCCTCTTAGAAACTTCGAAAGATAAGACAGAGACACAAAGACATACACGAACACAAACATATATGTATATGTGTGTGCGTGTGTGTGTGTGTGTATGTGTATGTGTATGTGTGTGTGTGTGTGTGTAGGCACAGGAGTGCCTGTGTGGTAAGTAGCTTGCTTACCAACCACATGGTCCCGGGTTCAGTTCTACAACATGGTATCTTGGGCAAGTATCTTCTACTATAGCCTCGGACTGACCAAAACCTTGTGAGTGGATTTGGTAGACGGAAACTGAAAGAAGCCCGTCGTATAGTATATATGTTTGTTCCCCCACCATCAGCGCTTGATAACCGATGCTGGTGTGTTTACGTCCTCGTAACCTAGTGGTTCGGCAAAAGGGAGCGATAGAATAAGAACTAGGTTTACAAAGAATAAGCTCTGGGGTGAATTTGTTCGACTACAGGCGGTGCTCCAGCATGGCCGCAGTCAAATGACTGAAACAAATAAAAGAATATATACATACACACACACACACACACACACACGCACATATATGTACGACAGTCTTTCAGTTTCCATCTACCAGATCCACTCACAAGACTCTGATTGCCTGAAGCTATATCAGAAGACACTTAGCCAAGGTACTATGCAGCAGGGCTGAACCCGGTATGGAAGTAAGCATCTTCCCACACACCCACACCTGCACCTGTACATACATACATACATACATACATACATACATATATACATACATACGTACGTACATACATACATACATACATACGTACGTACGTACATACATACATACATACATACATACGTACGTACGTACGTACGTACGTACATACATACATACATACGTACGTACATACATACATACATACATACATACATTACATATACGAGAGAGAATTCAAAAGAAGCCGGAATTATGCAATATTTTTTTATTCACTTAGTTTTACGTTTGCTCTTTTATCGCCTTTAAAGTATTCTCCATTTGAAGCAATGCATCGATCCAGACGCGTTTCCCACTGCTCAAAGCAGCGCTGGAACTCTTACAAAGTGATGCCTTTTAACACCCCTGTCGTTTTCTTCTTTACCTCTTCCACATCTGCAAATTTGGTAGCACCAGCTTTTGTCACCAGTGATGACCTTCGAAAAAAGGTCCAGATCAACTTCCAAATGTTCTTTCAATTCACGACACGCATTCAGTCGTGACTGCTTTTGATCTTCCATGAGCAAGTGAGGCACAAATTTCGCTGCAACTCTTTTCATTTACAATTCCTCGCTAAAAATTCGTTGACAAGAGCTCTAGGACACACCAATCATATCAAGTTCGTCAATTATTCAGTGACAGTCCTCCAAGATCTGTTCATAAATTTTCATGATGTTTTCATTCGTTAGAGAAATCGACGGTCACCCTGAACGAGCTTGGTCTTCAAGTGACAAAAGATTATTCCAAAAGCGTGAAAATCACTCGTATTTTGCTCATGGCAGCTGCCTTGTAAGCTGTTAGAAGCATGACAACTGTATCGGTCATTGTTTACGGCAGCAGAAAACAGAATTTCACGGAAGCACGCTGCTTCTTCGTTTCAGCCATCACAAAAATCGACGAAACAGAGGAGAAGCACCGCAAAAGAAAAACGTACCACGTGGTAGTAGGACTATACTCGACGACACCTGTTGGCAGACTGATGCTGGAGAGCCGCATCAAGTGGCTTCTAGCGGCGGAAGCCTGAACTACAATGGGCTG
>NC_068990.1:53525297-53525694 GCF_001194135.2 Octopus bimaculoides
CTGCGTGGCACTTTAGTCAAATTTCTTTCTTGTCTTATGCCCTCAGGCCGACCAAAGCCTTATGAATGGATTTGGTAGACGGAAACTGAAAGAAGCCTGTCATATATATATATATATATATATATGTTTGTGTGTGTGCGTATGTGTGTGTGTATGTGTGTGTCTTTGTGCTTGTGATTGCCCCCTCCTCCCACCGCTTGAAACCGGTGTTGGTGTGTTTATGTCCCCAAAACTAGCGCTTCGGCAAGAGAGACCGATAGAATAAGTACCAGGCTTAAAAGAATAGGTACTAGAGTCCGTTTAGTCCACTAATATTTCAAGGCGGTGCTCGAGCATGGCTGCAGTCTAATGACTGAAGCACGTATAAGAAGTAAAACAAGTAAGATAACACACACAC
>NC_068990.1:53526928-53535986 GCF_001194135.2 Octopus bimaculoides
TCCCGAGCGTCATACTAATATATACTTTTGTTATTTACACCACCTGTCCTCGTCTGTTGTTATTTTTTGTATATTCTCCCATATATATATATATATATATATATATATACATATATATATGTATGTATGTATATATACATGCATGTTTGTATATGTATATTATACATATATTCACACACACGTATCATATGTAATACATGTATACACACATATTTATGCATGTATATAGAAAGTATGTATATGTATATAAGTACTCAATGCACAATGTAGAGTTTCATGTAACCGATGATTTAAGTGACTCACTCATCTGAGTAATCGTTAACTTGAATCTCATTTACTGTCTAAGAAACTTGAAACCTAAAACGTGTGTGTGTGTGTGTACGTGCATATGAGTGTATGTGCTTATGTGTGCCCGCGAGTGGATGCGTGTGTGCATGTGCGCGCGCGTGTGTATAAATGTATTTATGTGTGTGTGCGTGCGAGTGTGTGTGCACGCTCGCGAGTGTGTGTTTGTACTTTTATGTGTGTGCGTGCGACTATGTATGTGTGTGTGTGTGTGTGTGTGTGTGTGTGTGTGTGCGTGCGTGCGAGTGCGCCCGCGCGCGTAAGGTGGTAGTTGAGTGTTACAACATACTGAATGTCTTCCGGTGAGCACCGTGTAAGACCGTGTTGTGAGTGACGTCATAACATCATAACATACTGTTTCACTGCTCCCATAACCTGCTGGAAAGATATTTCCCTAACACCAATCCTTTATTCACGACGACGACGACGACCACCACCACCACCACCACCAGCACACCACAACCGGAGTTACTTCTTTCACCGCCATTCTTTCCATGAAGAGCATCAACAGATTCCGAGTTATAAAAACGTCTGGTCTTATCAATTTAAGAATAAACAAAAATAAATTTTGTCTTTGGACAGCAGCAAGTGATAAGTACAGAGAAACTCGATGATGTGATTTTCAGAGAAGCAGAAGCAGAATCCATTTTGTAGGGGGATTTTCCTCCAGAAATGTCTGGCTGCGACCTTTAATTAAAGTTAATTGCATCGTAAATCTTTCATGATCCTTCTTAACTATATCATAGATAAAGTTACAGAGGAATAATAAAAGATAAATAAAAATATAAAACATAAAAATAATTAAATAAGAGTAAAAGCGAAATAGTTAAAGAGGTAAACAAGAGGAGTTATCTTGGCGGATGTTTATGGATGAAGGCTGCGTTAAAAGAAGATAAAGTGAGACGGTGTTGGTAGGGGAAAGGGTGCTAGTGACGATGGGGGAGGGGGCAAGGGAAAGTGAAGTAGTGACAGTGATGATGATGATGATGATGATGATGATGGATCAACGACCAGATGATAAAATTTGAATATCACAATAAATAGGAAGCCGCTTAGCGTTGGGTGAGCAAGTAGGGAAGATTCTGTTGCCGAAAGGTAACCTTCGCACGCACACACACACACACACACACACACACACACAAACACACACACACACGCACACACATACACACACACGTACACATACACACACACGTACACATGCACACACACACATACACACACAGATGCACACACACACACGCACACATGCACACACATATATATACACACACATACACAACACATACATATACACACACAGAACACACACATGCACACTCACACAACGCACACACATACACACACAACACACTCACAGCACACACATACACAAGCTCAAACTATTTATCCTCTTCCTCCTCTCTCTCCCTCCCCTACCTCCATCTCTCTCTCTCTCTCTCTCTCTCTTTTGCGCGTCTGTTTCTGTGCCCGTCTGTCTCTGTCTATCTTTCCTTCTGGCTGTCTCTCCCTCCCTTTCTCTCTCTCTTCTCTCACTCGTCTCCTCTCTCTTTGTCCTTTCTCTCTTCCTCTCTCTCTCTCCCTCTGCTTCTGTCTGTCAGCTGTCTCTCTCCTTCTCTTTCTCTGTCTCTCTCTCTCTCTATGTCTCTCTTTCTTTCTCTCTCTCTCCCTTCCTCACTCTGTTTTTTCGTCTGTTTTACCAATAAATGCCAGCAATTGATGAAATACTGTTTGATTGTAATTCAGAAGACGATATCCATCATGACTTGTGTTTCCTTTCTGACCTTCAAACTGCTAACGATAATAAATCTAATCCATATTAAGAGAATTAAACAAATGAGTTAAGAGAGCCGATTCAGAGATTTCCTCCTCCTCAAAGAAAAAAAATGAATGAAACTTAACACGTTAGTAGACAAGGGGAAGGGGAACAAGGGAGTGGGGTTACTTTTAGAAACTGCCAATAGGGAAGATAATGTTAGAAGAACCGATTAATAGAGGAACTGTAGAGTGACGTTTCTGTTGTGTAGTTTCACGTCTGCCTTATACTTATGATGAAAGGCATTCCAGCCTGTGCTATCCCATTTGTTTAACAAGTATCGTGAAATACATTATACTGTTTGTTATTTCTTTTTTTTTTCTTTCTTTTCAAGAGCCTGTATTTTTAGAGATTTGCCTGCTGTTTTTAGCAGATCGAATGACCATATGAAGGGGCCATAGTTGAGGTATCACGTGATGAAGAGGAAACTTCGCTGGATGATGCTCTTAAATGTTTCTCAAATAACGTCCCACTATTAATCAAAGACGCTTTAGATAATGTAGTCTGAGGTAGACAATTCCTGAAAGAAAGAAAAAAAAAACGACTGCCAATTTGCTTTCATTGTTTAAACCCCTAAACTGCATGTTAAGCTACCTCTGATTCAGTAGACCGATAACCAAAGGCGTTCACTATTCTGACATTTTTCATAAACAAGATTATATTGTCCAATGCACCAGTCTACATTTAGAACAGTTAGAAGTTAGAAGGCCTGAATTAGTAGTAGTAGTAGATAAAGAGAATAGAAAGTGCCAGATAATTGACTTTACAGTCACAGTCCAAAATGATAGAAAAATCAATTTGAGAGGTATATGAGAAGTATAACAAAATGCCAGAACCTACTATTGAATTACAGAGACTATGGAAAACGCAGGTAAAACGTAGGGGAGACCGGGTCTAGTTGTTACACGGATAAGTTATTACAAGCCCATTGTTTCCAACTTCAAGAAATAGGTGACACTCGGGTCTCTACCTCGTGAAGGCCAACTCCATAGCATCATGACTGCACATGTGTATTGCACTGGCGGGCTGTCACCAGGAAAGGTATGGCTTAAAAAACGATCTTTTACTCCAAAAGTGAAATTTTGCCACGAAGTTATTTCCTTAACTACTAAAGCACAAGTGGTGTTATTGAAGTAGTTTGTGGCTCATTAGGAAGTGTTAGAAGTTGCCTTCGATACATGAAGGTGTGTGCATTGTTAGTGCTGTGTACGATGTAATCCACAAAAATTCATGGTCGGGGCTAATTGTTACAGTGTATCAACTTACCCCAGGCATGTAACAACTTACCCCTTCTATTTCAATTTAACACGCCAAGCCTAGAAATTACAAAAGGAAGACTACAAAGGGGGATACCCCTCTTGATGTCATGGAAAGAGCCGCTAGAAAAGTTGTGAATTTAAAGAAATCATTACGGGATGTTGCCAAAGATTTCGAGATAGGTTTCAGGCTCATTAGATATGAAGTTACCGGTATCCCTTACACTAACCTTTTAAGATATTAACAGAACGTCAGTTGTACCAAAAAGTAAATCTTCAGCTTCTTTATGTTTTCAGGTGAATTTCATGATACTGCAGAGATACTGTAAGAAACTAAGGACAGAGGGGAAAATAACCAGTGTTGGATATGCTTCTCGGCGTGCAGTTTTTACTAAAGAGCAAGAAGACTTGCTTGTGACCTACATCCTTAAAGCTGCTAAAATTTACCATGGTCTGACTCCTTCTGATATTCTAAGCCTTGCTTATGACTATGCGAAGGCCAATGAAATCAAGTGTCCTGATACCTAGTCTGCCAATGAATGCGCTGGTGTTGACTGGTTCTCGAAGTTTATGAAGCGGAATTCCAACCTTTCCATCATCCGAACCCCAGAAGCCACAAGTCTGAGTATGGCAACAAGCTTCAATCGAACAAGTTATTTGATAATCTGACAGAGGTGCTTGACTGCTACAAGTTTGAGGGCCATGACATCTACAACTGTGATGAGACGGGTGTCACAGCAGTGCAACGACCAAATTGAATTGTGACAGAGAAAGGAGTGAAACAAGTAGGAGCGATGACTTTCGCTGAGAGAGGGATCCTGGTGACAGTCTGCCTTGCAGTAAATGCCAGCGGTTGTGCAACACCACCAATGCTAGTGTTCCCTGGAGTCCACTTCTGTGAATACTTCATTGTTAATGGGCGAATAGGTTGTTGTGGATCAGCAAATTCAAGTGAATGGATGAAGGAGGCAGATTTTCTTAAACTTCTAGAACACTTCGTGAAGCACACTCGTTGCAGCAAAGAGCATCTTGTCCTGTTGCTACTTGACAACCACAACTCCCATATCTCATTGGCTATCATTGATTTCTGCAGAGACAATGGTATTGTTCTGCTATCATTTCCCCCACACTGCTCACATAAGCTACAGCCACTCGATCGGAATGTCTATGGTCCTCTTAAGAAGTACGTGAATAGGGCGTGTGATGGATGGATGAAATCGCACCCAGGTAAAACGATGACCCTTTTCGACATCCCGGCGATCTTGACGGAAGCCCTACCACATGCGTGCACACCATTCAACATCCAGAAAAGATTTCAAATCAGTAGCATCTGGCCCTTTAACAGGGATGTCTTTGGTAATGACGAATTCCTTCCAAGTTACATCACTGACCATCCTGCTCCAAAACAAGCTGAAGACTAGTCTGAGGTTCAGCCAGACGATCATCCTGACGTGTAGCCTGGCATGCAGCCAGATAACCAGTCTAACTTGCAGCCAGACGACCAGTCAGATGTTCAACCAGGCGACCAGGTCAATGAACGGTAAGACGGTCCGACAGACCAACATACACCAGGCCCAAGTTTTCCTGCTGGTGTTGTTACAATACCCAGAGATGTTGCGCACATTAAGGAAGGCTTTCCCCAGGAAGACAGGTCGAGGTTGTGGAAGTCGCAAGGGGTGATAAAGAGCCATTCTAACCATAACCTCCATAAAACAGCACATATTGGATGAAATAAACGAACGGAAATCCAAACCAAAGAAGGCAACTGGTACAGAAAAGGCAACAAAGGGAAAAGGGAAAGTCAACTGAAACAGGTAAAGGCAAATGGAAGCAGCCTCGCAGCAAGCAAGTCACCAATTGGATATGCCTTGTCTGCTCAGATTGATATTCCAACTCCCTTCCAGGTGAAGAATGGGTGCAATGCATGATCTGTAAAGACTGGGAACACACTGACTGTACCGATGGACGACAGGACTTTCTGTGTGATCTGTGTGGTGAGAAGTTAATGGAGGACGATTCCGACTAGATGGCACATGTAACAATGGGGAAATTGGCTGATGAGGACTCTCAGTATCACAGTTAGGATATGATGTGGTTCAAAGCACAGTTAATTAATTAAAATAATACTTCCTAGATGCAAGAAGAAGGAGACGTATTCATTTTAAACTTGTTTGTTAACATAATTCCGAGTTATCGACAGTTGTAACAAAGTACCCCGGTAAGTGTCACAACGTACCCCGCACTCGGGGAAAATTGTTACAGCTGACACCATCACATTAATTAGAACCTGTCTAATTAGTGTTATGTAATTTCTGTGTTTTGCTGGTGATAATAAATAGAGATGTTTTACTAATTAAATCTGAAAAGAAACTTCAGCAGTGTTCATTTATGTGGATGCCAAGGCAAAAAAATGAAATAGTGTAAGAACTAGACCCGGTCTCCCCTATTCCAGTAGTTATAGGTGCGTTAGGAACTATCCCCAAAGATTTGAACAGGTGGATAGAGGAAATAGGCATAAAATCCAGTTTAGTATAGCTCCAGAAAACAGTGTTAGTATGGGACAGCTAGGATACTTAGGAGGGTGCTTGGCATCTAAGGTTAGATGTTGTAGCCCGATGTTAGAAATTTTTCTTTTCCAACAGTTCAATCTGTTGTGTGTATATGAATAATGATGTACAGCGAGAGAAATATGTTGAGCTAGAGAGGAAGTGTAGGGTGAAGAGAAAGGGAATCAATGTTGCGATTGAGGAATTAAAACAGGTTCAAAACTAAAACACATAAACTAAAGAAATATGAACAGAGAATTGAGCAGTATAGATTAAACAGACTTTTCGAACAAAATCAGAAACGAGTCTATAAGAAACTGAATGGCGGAAAAAAAGGTGAAAAAGCCGTGCCAGATGCTGAAGAAAGCAAACGATTTTGGCTAAACATACGGTCCCACGAGAAACAACATGAAACTGAATTAGAGTGGTTAAAGACACTCAAAGAGGAGAGTGAAGAGTATCAGCAGGAGGATTTGAGAATAACAGAGGAGATGATTAGAGATCAGTGAAGGAAATTCCGAACTGGAAAGTGCCTGGCCAGATGGGGGCTCAGGGCCTTTGGCTTAAAAGCTTGACAGCTTTGCACAGGAGAATTGCGAGACAGATGGACGAAATACTGAATAGTGACATCCAAGTAGTGACAAAAGGAAGAACGCTACTATGCCAGAAGGATCCACGTAAAGGGAATGCGGTTGGAAATTTCCGACCAATATCTTACTTGCCCCTGATGTGAAAACTGATGACGGGCATCATATCAAACAGAATCTATAAGTGCCTAGATGAGAACAACCTTCTACCAGTAGGACAAAAAGGGTGTAGACGTAAGAGCAGAGGAACGAGAGTTCAATTGCTAATCGATAAGACTATCCTGTCTGACTGCAAGAAGAGACACAAAAATTTGGCGATGGCATGGGTGAACTACAGGAAAGCATATAACATAGTCCCACACTCGTGGATTATTGAATGCCTTAAACTGTTTAAGGTCTCCCACAATATCCTGAAGTTATACAAAACTCAATGTCAACGTGGCGAACTGAACTCATAACATGGGTAGATAAGCTGAGAGAGATGAGTATCATAAGAGGAATCTTTCAAGGGGATAGTCTGTTGCCTCCCCTGTTTGTTGCCTGCATACTGCCACTAACGAGCATTTTAAGAAAGATGCGTGTGGGGTACATGCTAGGCAGGGTGAAAGTAAACAACCTGTGGTTTATGGATGACCTAAAGCTTTTCGCTAAGACTGAGAAAGAAATTGAGAGTTTGACGGCAACTGTGTAGATGTTTTGCAAAGATATTGGCATGGAATTTGGGATCGAGAAATGTGGTGTAATGATTCTCAAAAGAGGGAAAATCAGCAAAAACCATGGGATCAAGCTGGAAAGTGGTGAAACTATAAAGGAAGCTAGAGAGGAAGGATATAAGTACTTGTATATCATTGAAAGAGATAAGAATGAACACACGATGAAAGAAATGTACAGGAAAGAGCATTTGAGGAGAACTCGGTTTGTGCTCCAATCGAAGCTAAATGACCGTTATAAGATTAGAGCAATTAGCACGTGGATGGTTGCTTTGATGAGATATGGGGCAGGAATAGTATTTGGGAAGAAGCATGAATTAGAAGAGATAGACCAGAGAACACGTAAATTAATGATAATGGACAAGAACTGCACCCGAAGAGTGATGTGTCAAGATTGTATGTAAAGAGGAAAGAAAGAGGATGGGGATTGGTGTGCTGTGAAGGTTGTGTAAGAGAAGAGGAAAATAGCCTGGCTTGGTATACGAAGGGGAGTGAAAAAGAAATGATTGAAGCAGTGAAAATGCGGGAAACCTTATAAGTGAACGAAGCCGTAGATCCAATACAATTTAAGAAAGATCAGAGAGAGCAAATAAAGAATAATTGGCAGAACAAGAAAATGTACGGCCAGTTCTTGAAGAATAAAGATGAGATTGATTGGAATAGAACCTGGCAATGGCTGCAGAAAGGAGACTTAAAAGGATCCGCTGAGGCATTAGTGTGCAGCGCTCAAGACTCGCCACAGTGTAGGATGTGCTTTGAGAAGGGAGAAAGGATAAACCATATTATTAGTGAGTGCTGTAAGCTCGCACAACTCGATTACACAAGGAGACACGACAATGTGGTCAGATAGCGTGCTCATCCACAAAGATGAAAAGGAAGTAAAGATAACAGATGTTACAATACCAGGCGATTCGAGGGTGAAATGTAAGGAAACAGAAAAGATTAGCCACTGCAGGACGAGATAGGAAAGTTATGGGGCAGGGTTAGGGTTATGAGTATTTTTGCCAAATTTGGTGAAAGTCTGTTCAATACACCGCCACAAATTTTTCCCCAAATTTGGCAAAATTACTCATAACCCTAACCCTAACCGTAACCCTAACCCTAAAACCCAAACCCTAAACCTAACTCTAAAACCTGAACCCTAACCCAAAAAACCTTAGAGCTAAAACCAGTACAAACGCACGAACGATGTCATGAATAACAGTACCGCCGATAGTTGTTGTTGACAAACAACGGCAGTAATTTTATTCAAGGGAAAAGATCCCATTACACCGCCACAACGTGTTGTTGACAAACCACAGCAGTAATTGTTTTCACCTCAATAGACGTTAGTGATTGGTTGAAATTACCGAAATACGACAACTTTAATACGAAATAACTTTAAAAATATAAACTTTTCTCAACAACACTAAGAGTAAAAGATGTTTTATATGACACATTCTACAGTGTTCCAAGTTTGAAAGTGTATCGTTAGAAAAAAAAATGGTGTCCGCCAAATCAGAAAGATCCAATTTAACTTTTCTTCCCGCCTCACATTATAAGGAAATAACTATCTCCCTTTGAATTAACAGCCATCCAAAGGGCGCTACAGTTCTGCTATTGCTCTATTTACTTATTCGTACATCTGTTCATATACATATGCAAGTGTATATACATATGCATAGGTATACGTGGAAAAATGTGTGTATTTATGTGTATGTATGTATATGTGTGTGTGTATATGTATATGGGTATGTGTATGTATATGTATGTGTGTATGTATGTATGTATATGTGTGTATGTACTTATATGTAGATAT
>NC_068990.1:53538090-53539202 GCF_001194135.2 Octopus bimaculoides
AATAGCAACTAAAACAAGACCGGAAAAGGAAGAAACAAAAACAGGTACCATAAAAGTTTGTGGTTTTATTTGTCTCCTTCAGATTTTTCTGCTTCATTAAAGAAAAAAAAAAAAGGAAAGAAAGAAAAAGATAGTTGAAACCGTTAGAGCTGGTCTGATTGCAGTCAGTATAGTTCAGATTGTATGAAACTAAAGTAAATATTTCCCTCGTCGTTATAAATTCCCGGTCGTAAAACACTTGTTTTAACCCCATGCACTCGTTTCCTATAAGTGTCATGTGAAGTGGACGTGTGATCTGCATGCTTGCATGGAGGTGTGTGTGCACCTAAAGAAAAGCTAAGCCAACGAAGTGGAAAGTGGGGACCGATTCGTCAACATATGGTTGTTCGTATTTCCGAAATGATGTTACACCATGCATAACTAAATACATACCCTTTAATTACTTACACCCACACACACACACACACACACACACACACACACACACACACACACACACACACACACACACCACGCACACTCATACAAACATGCACATGACTTTCCCTGGAAGACTATTGCTTTTGGCAAATATCTCATATTTGCAGAAAAAAGATAGCAAATAAATGCAACTGTAAATATTATTCCTATTTATTGTTGTTATAAAACAATATTTAAACTAGTTTAATCATAGGTCGGTATTCCAAATAGTGTGGTTTTGTATATGATATATTACTAATGCAGTGTCTATAAAAAATGATGGAGTTTATTTGTGTTTCGTTTCTGTAATTCTAAAATTTCTGTTTCAATTTTTGCTTCATTTTGTCGACTTTCAGTATTCTTTTCTACTCTGTTTTTCGTATCATTTTGCGGCGCATTTCCTCCACATTCCACATCGCGCATTCACTTTTTGTAATAATCTTCATCTTTCCATCAGTTTCTTTGTGACGAAGAATTTCATCGTCTGTTTCTTTCATTTATAAATCAATATTTTCACCGATTCGCTCACATGCATACTTCAATATTTCTAATCTATCTATCTATCTATCTATCTATCTATCTATCTATCTATCTATCTATCTAACTATTGCAAACCGGGCGTTGTGTGTATTTATTGAGCGAAAACACCTAAA
>NC_068990.1:53541624-53542972 GCF_001194135.2 Octopus bimaculoides
ATATATATATATATATATATACACATACACACACACACATATCATTCTACCTATTTATGTAGGAATGTATTTGAGTGTATATGTGTGTGTGATCGTGCGCGCGCGCATGTGTGTGTGTGTGTACGCTCTCTTTTTTGTCTCTTCATGAAACGTCTTCCACCACCTCATTTCTTCATTTCCCCACGTCTTCAATCCACACATCGATACACAATGTTTTTCTTTCTTTAATTGTGTTTTTGCCAATCTCTATATCATTCGCCCACTCTTTACACCTCTGTTTACAAATTTTGGCTGATGATGACTGCTTTCTTATCTCCATCCCTCTGACTCTTCCTGTCTTCCCCCTCTCCCTTTATCTTTCTCTGTCTCTATCTCTCTCTTCCCCCTTTCTCTCAGTATCTCTCGTATTTTGTCAATACCTCACCTATTTATCTTAACCCACCTCTCTCTTACACCCTTTTTCTCGCTTCGTCTTTTTCAGTACGGCCACTGCTTTTCTCCCTCACCTTCATGTAGCATGACAGAAAGTCTTTGATAGTTTGAAACCATGACCCAGAATCTGACAAGTATTTGATATTTAGGGGACTGGAAGTAAAGAATATCACATAAGCTGAAAATAGAAAGAACTAGTTCAGTGTCAAAGAGTAGCAAATATTTTCGCTGGTAAAAGTCTGTTTTGAATGGTTGAAGATCTCTAATAAGCAATTGAGTCATAAAGTCTTTGACTAAATTGAAACAATGGAAACTCATATCTATTCTCCATCGAAGAACAAAATTATTAGAATAACAGCTTCTCAGTTAAACCTATTTCTTTAAAACAGGAAACCGATGTTTTTCTACTCTAAAGAATAACAATATTCTTCTCTTAATGAGTGATAATTTCCAAAATTGAAGCCTAGATATTTCTTTTAGAAAAATATCTGATAGTAATTTAAAATAAACTAATTAACCTCAGTAGGGAATGCATCCGATTAATAAACAAAAACGTCGACTGAAAATAAAACTGGGCTTATAACGATTGTGCTGGCACAATAATTTCCTTATGTAGCATCATGCACTAATTATACTTATTTATTATGTTACTAGATCAATTAATCCTAAGTCTTCTCTTAATTACATCCTTGTCTCGAAACTAGCTCTATGCAGCTTTGACTTAGACTCGAAGTAAGACGTTTCCTTAACCAAACAATTCTCCCATCAGAAAAAATCACACGTATGTACACACGCACAAACACTCACACATATACGCCTACAGACTGCCTAGAGTCACAAACTTTTCTACATGTTTGTATGTATGTGCATATGTATGTATATATATATATATATATATATATATATATATATATAT
>NC_068990.1:53543934-53545626 GCF_001194135.2 Octopus bimaculoides
TAGGACTAGATATCGTAATGAAAGGAAACAGTTGCATAATCAAGTACCTGCTCTCCTGAAGAACTACGTTGCGTGGAAACAGGTTTAGTGATTAAAAAATAAATGCCCAACCGTATCCCTTCTTGTTGATACACACACACATTCACACACACACACACACACACACACACACACACACACACACACACACACATACATACATACATACATACATACATACATACATACATACATGCGTGCACACACACTCTCCCTCACTC
This sequence comes from Octopus bimaculoides, assembly GCF_001194135.2. Lineage (NCBI taxonomy): Eukaryota > Metazoa > Mollusca > Cephalopoda > Octopoda > Octopodidae > Octopus > Octopus bimaculoides. The sequence continues at coordinate 53,544,195 of NC_068990.1, forward strand.
ACATCGTCATACATTATGTGATTGTATGTGTGGAAGGCTGTATCAGAACAATATAAACCAAAGAACTTTTCCTTCAGAATAGAAAAACTTGTCTCTACATTCTTCAAAATATTCAATGTTTGATTCCAGCAACAACAAATACATCTCAGATGTCAACGAACGACTTCAATTTCTCTGATGAATATATATATATATATATACCCAGATATAGATATGGTATATACTCTTAATAACGCAGTAGAGTGCAGTATAAAGCTCATCCACCTTCTGAAATTCTATGGCTTATGGGCCAAAATCTTAAAATATTCAGACACCTATTTTACAGAAAGAAATATTTTCTATAAAAATTGAAGAATTTGCTCAGGTCAGAAGAATGAGACAAAATAAACAAAAGAACTCTTCCTAAAATGGACATCTACAAGAAAAAAACATCCACAAAACAGATTGTGTTAAATAACCAATCTCTTGGTGCTTAAGAAGGCTTCTGAAAACAAAATGTCTGACGTTACTGAAATCTAGTAAAGAAACTCCTTGGTATCTGTGATGAAATGCTTGACTCACACAGATTGTATTTAAATCCATACTTGCCAACCACGTTAACACCTTCTTTGACGAAATATAAATGAAGTATTATTCTCATTTCTAACTTCCTCACCTCTGTTATGAGATCATCTGCAATATTTCTCTCAACAAATAAGCTAGGATTTAGGAAGGTTATCTCAGTAAATAATCTATATCACATCAACGCTGGTGAGATTTAAGTTCAAGAGAAAATTATTCTTGAACTTGGGATTCCTTCGAAGGATCTCTGCTGTAACATCACTCGACAGAGTGTATAGTCAGAGATCAGGGAGTCTTTCTTGGTCGAGTAGCTACTTCGCCGCATTGAGAGGTCACAGCTCTGGTACTCTGACATGTGGTTACTCTGACAGTAAAGAATGTGTACTCTGACAGTGAAGAATCGTAAGACGGATTCTTCAAGCCAACCCAACCGACAGGAGAACTACGTGGGGGTGCTGAAAAATTTCTGGCTTTACTGGTATCACGAAAGGTCTGGTTGTGGTTGGAGGCCTCACCTTCTGAGTATTTTTACAAGGCTTAGAAAAAAATGAAGGGCCGCAGCAATAAGTGCATGAATCTGAGAGAAGAATATGTTGAATAAAATCATAATTAACTGATCCTCCCGTATTTTTTTTAACCCAAAGCCAGGAACTTTTCAGCACCCCTAATAGTGTTCAATCAAGAACAAGATCGTTAGAAACGACCCATAATCTCATTTGGTCATGTTAGAGAAGCCAGCCGGAAAATGTTATGAACGTTGCTTCAGACAGGACCCAATGGAGGAGGTGTCAGAGGACTCTACCCTCATGACCCTCTCAAGAAGTTGGATGGATGGATGGATGGATGGATGGATGGATGGATGGATGGATGG
>NC_068990.1:53545636-53552608 GCF_001194135.2 Octopus bimaculoides
GATGGATGGATGGATGGATGGATGGATGGATGGATGGATGGACGGGCGGAAACTCTGGGGGACTGAAAATTAAATGAGTTTTAACAGAATAAGGCGTATGATCAATCATCTTCAAAAGAATTTGGTGATAATTGCCTGAAGAAATGGATTCTTAACCCAGGACGAAATTCCAGCTGAAACAATTCAAAATTATTCTTAGAAATGATGTGAGTCCCCAAGTTTTCAAGACCTTGGTAAAACTGGAACTTATAGAGTGTATTTAGCAAACAGCACTGAATATATAGATTAGATCATCTTTAATCTAGGGATGTGGTGTTTAATAGATTTTAACTTGAAATATCTTCTAAATCTCTAATGATTGAAAAATAGATGCCAGTTGACAACCAGTGGTGAGGTAATTGAGAAAAATCAGAAAAATCAGAATTGTGGATTCTGGATTTGAATTAAAGCCGGCTGTGTGGTAAGAAACTTACTTCCCAACCACACGGTCCCAGTTTCAGTACCAACGCGTGGCACCTTGGACAAGTGTCTTCTACAATCGCCCCGGGACTTGTGAGAGGATCTGAAAGAAGGCCATCGTATATATATATATATATATATCAGGTCATTAAGAATGAAATGTCCGATTTTCTTATGCACCAAATTTGATTATCGCTAACTGTTTTATCTTGACAATTCTTGGTTTTACAACATTGAAGAGTTACATCACCACTTTTCGAAATGAAATTAATGGTGTCTGATTATTTTGTGAGTTTTCTCTTGTAAGTCAATTTTTGTGAACCCATGAATAGATAAAAAAATTCGTGTTGTTTATGAATATGAGTTTCGTCGTGGAACCATTGCATCCCAGAGAGTTCAAAACATCAATGGGGTGTTTGATGAAGATGTGGCGAATGAATGCACTGTACGTCGATGGTTTGAGAAGTTCCGGTCGGGTGACTTTACTCTTGAAAATTAGCCTTATGGTAGACCTGAGACCAAAGTGGATAATGATGAGCTGGAAACTGTAGTGAAAGCGGATAGATCTCAAACTACGCGTGAGTTAGCAGCAAGGTTTGATGTTTCGATTCCACCTCTATTGGAAATCTGTAAGGGAAAGAAGCCGGACAAGTGGGTACCACACGAACTGAATGAGTATCAAATGACACGTGGTCTTGAAACTTGCTGTTCTTTGCTGTCGCGGAATACAAGCGAACCATTTCTGCATTGTATTGTTACGTGTGATGAAAAATGGATTCTTTTCAACAATAGCAAGCGTTCTGCACGGTGGTTGGATGGAGACGAAGCGCCAAAACACAACCCAAAAAAGAATATTCACCGAAAAAAAGCAAATAGTGTCTGTTTGGTGGTCCAGCGCTGGTGTCATCCGCTACAGCTTCATGAAACCTGGTAAGTCAATTACAGAGGATGTATACAGCAACCAATTGGATGAAATGATGAGTGAAGTTGCAATTAAACAACCGAGATTGGCCAATAGAGACAGGCCAATTCTCTTGCACGACAATGCACGACCACATGATGCACAAAAAACACTACTTAAGTTACAGGAACTGAACTTGGAAGTAGTCTTCCACAATATTCACCAAACCTTGCATTAACTATCTCGTTTTCCAGGTATTAGATAACTTTTTGCAAGGAAGAAACTTCAAATCTGAAGATGCAAAAACAGCCTTTCGTGATTTCATCACCTCCTACTCCCCAGAATTCTTTGCTGCTGGCACAAATAAGCTACTGATAAAATGTGTTGATAAACATACCAATACTAATAAAATTGTGTTGATAATTTAGGTGCATACTTTGATTAACTGAATTGTTTTTTTTTTGTTGAGATAAAGTAAAATAAACTTTCAGTTCAAAATCGGACATTTCATTCTTAATGACCTGATTTACATAAGTAAAGAAATGACTAAGGAATAATCGATTATCTTATGAACTTCATTGGCTTACAGTTGTTCCCGCTATGGATGCGGCAGACTCATAGTAGAATGCCTGAGTAACATCTTATATCATTGTCATCTCGTTTCTTATTGCTGCTCTGTAACCGATTAACACTTTGTTGTAGAGAATTTGTAATAATGGTACACCCTTCTACGTGACGAGCGGAATGGCACAGTCACTACAAGTGAGGTGATGTCGGCCAGTATCTAGAGAGTACGTAGAGTACGGGAGTACGTGCAGACTGTGTTGATAGTCGTGTCTGTGATGATATAGTAATTATACTGTGGTACTGAGAGGACGTAATAACTATCCAACCTTTTGAGGATAATAACACTGTACGACTGGGGATCGTACAGTGTCAGAAACATCGTATCGGCGACTTCGGAATATAACAATATCTGTCAGAACGACAACCGTCGTACAAAGACAGATACAACAGCGGCAAAAGACCGCTTTATAACAGTGGTGACGAGGATAAACCAATTTACGAAGAAGATTTCAACAACTCACGAGAAATTGATAAACTCGACGAGAATTAACCAACTCACGTGGAGTTGATAGAAACTCGTAGAGGAGTTAACAAACTTACAAAGTTTTTGTTGTGTAAATTTTATGAAAAATCGTAAAATTATCTAAGATTTGTTGGTAGGTTTGCTTGAGTTGCAAAAACAGCAATAACAACAGGTGAAAGAAGAACAACAACAGATACAACTGTAAGAGCAACAATAGAAGCAACAACAACAAACAAATGCTGCAATTACTGAAGTCGTCAGGAAAGCCAGAAAAGGTGTTCTCGCCAGACGAATTCTCGCTTGCAAATTCAATAACTGAATTCAAATACGAACCTGACGAAGGAGTTACCTTCGAAGCAAACTACAGAAGATATTACATACTACAGGACTACGAAATGAAAACTCACTTAATCTTGAGAAAACTGGCGCCAACAGAGCATGAAAGATACAGTAATTTTGTATCCGTAAGAAAACCGTCTGACGTAAATTTTAATGACAATAGATATATTGTGTAAAAAATTTCCAACACACGGTGGAAGTGACTGAACATAGAATAAAATAGTAACGCGGACTACATCACATATGCTGGTAGAGTAAACAAGGAATGCGAAAAGTTTAAGCTTGACGAATTAACTCCAGATATGTTCAAATGCCTGATAATTACACAGGGACTAAATGCCGAAAAGGACGCAGAAGTCAGAACTAGAATTCTTACAAAACCAGAGCAGAACCTTGCAAAAAGTTTCTGAAGAATGTGAAAGGATACTCAAATTAAGACATGACAGAAGAAATTGAATGTAAAGATTGTTTCCAAGTGCAGGGTAGTCTGAAAAGGGATAAACTGTTTTCTAAAAAACACGACAAACATCACGATATAAACCCATGTTTTGCATTTGGTGGTATGCACCTGAGGAAAAATTGTCCATTTAAAAAAGCAGAGTACTTTCGTCGTGGCAATATATGACATATAAAGACTCACTGTAGGACGAAGATGGTAAAACGACAGGAACAAGGAAAAAAATAAATAGTTTGCCATCGAAAAAAAGAAAGGGTAATACTATTTATTTTTTTCCTTGTTCCTGTCGTTTTACCATCTTCGTCCTACAGTGAGTCTTTATATGTCATAGTTATATGTTCTACTGCGAACATCTCACAAACGTTTTTTAAAATTCGCTTGACACAAATTACATTCCATTGTCAGTCATCTGGAATGCCAAATCTTGGCGTCTATATATCTACACAAAGCGCTTATGGGCTTATCCCATAAACTGAATATCTTTATCTGCTCTGTGCCAAATAAATTAAATGAATGCTTTAAAACATATATCTTAGCCTTTTCCGTTTGACGCATTCACCGATAAATATAATTTTTTTCCGTGTGATACAATTTTTGTATTTTTAATTTTCACCTGTATGTTGATAGTCGTGTCTGTGCTGATATAGTAATTATACTGTGATACTGAATGGATGTTATAACGATCCAACCTTTTGAGGATAACACTACGAGTGGTGGTTATACAGTGTCAGATAGAACCATTCTATTGATGACTTTAGAATATAACAATATCTGTCAGAGTGACAACCATCGTCAAAAGACAGATATAACAGTGGCAAAAGATCGCTTTATAATACACTTCATTCAGAAGCATATGTATATTGAGTTCTACATCGGGTTGTTAGTATGGCAACGCCTTAGCAATATGTGTGTGTGTGTGTGTGTGTGTGTGTGTGTGTACCTCTGTGTGTGTGTGTGTGTACGTGTGTGTGTGTGTGTTTCCCCTCACTGCTTGACAACCGGTAATGGTTTGTTCACGTCCCCGGCAAAAGGAGACCAATAGCATAAGTACCAGGCTTAAAGATAAGCACTAGAGTCGAGTTGTTTTCACTGAACTCTTCAAGCCGGTGCCCCAGTATGGCCACAGTGTAATGACTGAAGCAAGTAAAAGATAAAAGAATAAAACGAAAATTTAAGAAGTTTGATTTTAAATTAAACAATTCATGAATTGCTAATTAAATTTTGGAAAATTATTGGAAATTGATTAGAGCATAGATGTCGGTGAATGTAAAACGAAAAATGACCGGTTTGGTAGAAGTGGGGTGACTAACTGTTGACGGTTCGACATTAATTTATAAAACTGAAGTTCTTCGATAGGTTTGGAGATGAAAGGGGGTTTAAGGTGAATCTTCTCAAAGCAATTATCAGACCATAATATTTAGAAGTGAGGCCATTACCAATAATCTATAAAACCATTAGTGATAACGAACTTAAGGAAAGTAATTAATGAAGTTTTTTTTTGTTTTTTTAAATAATTTTTTTCTTGGCGGGAACTAATGTGCTTGTTTTTAGTGGTTGTATGAAAGGTGAGTTGATAGATGTATCAGTGTGTGAAAGGATAAAAAGAGAGGGAATAATAATGAAATGACTTGTTCAGTTTTTTTATCCAGCTACAAATGCTGGATGATTATTTCATTCTGTTTTGGCAGGTAATATTCTATTCAATTGGATTTAAACTGGTTTCAGTCATTAGACTGCAGCCATGCAAGGGCACCGACTTGAAGGGTTTAGTCCAGGCTTGGCCAACCTGAGACCCACGGGCCGCATGCGGCCCGTAGACTTTTATCTTCTGGCTAGCTTGATACTTTCCTGAAATGGGTTTATTTAAACAAACATTTAAAAAGTTTTATCAAAAATTAAAGATTGTAATGAAAAGTAAAAAAGATACTACTGTTTTCGCAACGATAATATTTCATGCTGAATCAACGATCGTTCATTGTAATAATAGCATGAGAAAGCAAATTAACCCAATATTTATAGTTTTAAAGTATTGTATTTACTCTATTGGTCGCTATTCAGACTGGAGACATAAAAAAACCAGCACCGGTTGTTGAGAGTTGGGGTGAGAAATACAAACATACGCACACATATACGCACACACACATGCACATAAACACACGTGCGCGCGCACTCTGTCTCTCACACATACACACACGCATGCACGCACGCACGTACACACACACGCACCTCATCCACACACACACACACACACACACACACACACATATATATATATATTTGGATTGTGTGTGTGTGTGTGTGTGTGTGTTCGTCAGATTTCTATACAGTCTATCAAATTCGCACAGAAAGCATTGGTAAGCCTGGTGTTTATAGCAGAAGACACATTCCCAAGGTACCGCGCAGTGAGACTGAACCCGAAACCATGTGATTGCAAAACGAGCTCGTCCTACAATAAACTAAAACAACACTGCATTTATTTTAATCATCGCAGACATTTTCTAACAAATTTAGGAAATGGGTTCCTGTTTTAGGTCTCAGTTATTTGAAATATCTTGGACTGTTCTTAAGACTTACTGGTGTAAAATCTGGCTGGCCTGAAGTAATAGTAGACTAGAGGAAAACACAAGGATAATGTAGTCCAAGATACATTATGCTAAATGTGATGTCAGAGTTGTGGTAATGTTGATTGAGTTGTATGCGCTTTGAATGCTGATAATTGTTGAGGTGGCTACCATATCGATACCAGAGTTTAATTAGCCAGTTGAATAAAGCTTCGAAAGGTAAATGATCGAGGGTAATAAGAGACGTTTTATTTTTTGGTTAAGTATACTACGAGATGATTAGTGTTAGTCATGGCCGAAGTACCATCGATTGTTTAAATACGCTATTGTCCCAAACAAGGCTTGAGACTCCTGTAACGTAAGGGACTACAAGAAGGAAAAGAAGAGGCCTACAAATTCAAAAGAAGTGAATATCATAGATCAGATGAAAGCAAGATTGTGGTACAAAATACCAGAGAGCACCAGTTCGAAGGCAGAAGCTTTTAGAATAAAATGACAAACAGGAAGCTCAACCGAGACACGATAGGTCTTGGAAGAGAAGCGGGTGACACGTTTAATGTCTTGACAGAGGGTAGCTGACCAAAATGTTGATCAGAACAATGGATATACTTGATCAGTGCCGATCTAGGAGCCAAAAACCAACGGAGATAACAAGCAATAGATGCAGTAGGAACAAAAACAGCAATAGCAAAAACATCAGTAATTGTATTTGCTTTGTGTTTACGTGACTGATGTTTGTGATTGGAATGAGGGTAATGTGAGGGGCAGAAGAAATAAATAGGTACGAGTTGAATGTGCGTATGAAGTGAGTAGGATAGGTGGTGTTAGTGGGGCTGGATGGAAGAGTGGAGAACGGGTGTTATGCGAACAAAAGAGGAATGTAAAACTGAAGAGAGACCTCCAAGTGGTGGAAGAGTGTGTGGGTAGATAATGTAAGGGAAGAAGACAGAGGAGTAGGAGAAGTTGCCTTCTTAGAATGTATCTTTCACCCTTCATAGTACACTCAGCGTTCCAAAAGTAATGAATGCGAACAACTAAACGATTTTGATAATTTCATTGTTATATATGTATATGTGTGTGTGTATGTATGTATATATATACATATATATGTATGTATGTATGTATGTATGTATGTATGTATGCATGTATATATGCATATATATAT
>NC_068990.1:53552793-53553747 GCF_001194135.2 Octopus bimaculoides
ATATATATATGCACACACGCACACACACGCACGCAATATACGCATATATACACATATACACACAGCATACGTGTGTTAGAATGTGCCTTTGTCGGCCAGCGTGGCTTCTTATAAAAATCGAGAGAAAGAGAAACACAGAGAAAGACAGAAATCGAAAGAGAGACCCAGATGAAGAGAGAGGCGGAAGAAAGAGAGAGGGAGGGAAAGAGGTATAGGGCCACATTTGTTAGCAGTGTGAATACTTGCACCATTGTACATGAAGTTTGTGCCTATTAAGCTTGTGCATATGTTTGTATGTGTATCTGTTTGTGTGTACGAGTGTGAGTGTTTGCGTGTTTGTGTCTATGTGTGTAAGTGTGTACATACATTACTCCATTTGTGATTTGTTATTGTCACTCTTGCCATCCCCCTCCCAACACTTCCGTTCTCTGATTCCGTCCATCTTTCATGTTGTTAGGATCAAAGAGAACATTTGAGATGTTTGTCACAGACAGATACCACCTTGTCGGACAAAATAATACTTATGCCTTTATGCGTGTGCATGCATGCGTGTGTGTGTGCGTGTGCGTGTGTGTGTGTGTGTGTGTGTGTGTATACTATAACATATACGGGTGTTATTTTATAGCTACACACACGCAAACACATATATACACATACATATACACATACACATGCGCACACACATATATATATCTTTATACGGAAATATCTTGTTATATATATATATAATATAAAGAATATATATACATGCATACACACATATATGTACATACCTACATCTACATGTGTATACACATGCACATCAGGGCACAGGACGTTAGAACAATGAACCACAGACAACGGAACGAACACACAGGAAAACGGAAAGCCACCCGGAATATCCATTCATCAGCTGTCTCTATTCCAACCAGACGTTTCGAAGATAAGACAGAACGTACTCTAGAATAGTCTCTA
>NC_068990.1:53554455-53554910 GCF_001194135.2 Octopus bimaculoides
TAAAGAATATATATACATGCATACACACATATATGTACATACCTACATCTACATGTGTATACACATGCACATCAGGGCACAGGACGTTAGAACAATGAACCACAGACAACGGAACGAACACACAGGAAAACGGAAAGCCACCCGGAATATCCATTCATCAGCTGTCTCTATTCCAACCAGACGTTTCGAAGATAAGACAGAACGTACTCTAGAATAGTCTCTACTTGAGTAGTGGATCAACCCACTACACAGAGGATTTCAAGGTGGCAAACACAAACCAAGACAGGAAAAATTGGACAGTGAAAATAACATTCAAAAGCCGTACGGCCAAACGCGAATCTGAGGTAGAACAGAAGGGTATAGCAGTGAAGTAGAGGCCAGGACAGAGGGATAGATAGAAAGATAGAGGAAGACAGATAGATAAATAGATAGACAGATAGATAGATAGATAGATA
>NC_068990.1:53554920-53555158 GCF_001194135.2 Octopus bimaculoides
TGTGTGTGTGTGTGTGTGTGTGTGTGTGTGTGTGTGTGTGTGTGTGTGTGTGTGTGTGTGTGTGTGTGTAAATAGATTGATACACACATACGTACAAACATCTGAATATATAAACTTATAGATAGATATAAAACCAAAATAAGCAACAGGATATCCAGAGGTAATGCAATACGATCGTTTCAAGCGACTCTGTTTAATTGAACAATGCAATCATTACATCAATTTAAATGCAGAGCAA
>NC_068990.1:53555168-53556731 GCF_001194135.2 Octopus bimaculoides
TTGAACAATGCAATCATTACATCAATTTAAATGCAGAGCAATTCTCAGTTGCATAAATACATAGAATTAAATTAAATTAAAACAGATGGACACATTAGTATAATCTTATCTAAATCCTACAAGAAGGTAAGGAGATAGACAAAGAACATGCTGTCTTCACTTCAGCTTAGAAGCTACTAAGGTATCAGGAAGAAAGACTTGTTAGAGATCTAGCTTGTTACTCAGTCTTTATAGATACAAGCTAAATAAGTAAAGAAACATTTTTTAGTTTAAATACTTGAATTATTATACATTTTCTATAAATCTTCTCTATTGATGTTAATAAGGTATATATACTTCATCATGGTTTTAGTGACTAAGCTATTTTATTCCTTTTCTATGGTGTTCTACCCTACCTGATCATTTTATTATTTTATAATAGCCTTTATGAAATAAACCTAATTTTTGTACCTCTATAAATTCATGCTTAACTTATATAAAACAATACCGGTATCTTCACAACTTAAAATAAACTGCTTAGATTATAATTTAGTTAATACCTATTTAGCAAGTTCTTTTGCCTCAATACTCCTTTATGAAATACCAGTAAATGCCAATGATCAATCGTCATAGATACCATCTAATAAGTTAACATCTAAGTATATAATATATATAAATATTAAACTATTTCTATGTAATTTATTTTCCTCCCTCTATTGTGGTAAAATCTAGTATATACTCAAAAGTATTTTTTTTTAATGGTATCCTTTTGTTATTAGAATCTTGTTATAAGATTTTTCTTAATATAAGATTTTTCTTGATAACCTTAAATTTTAACTTTAATATGGCGATATTGTTTAAAATATTCAACTATAGTACCCCATGATAAAATTTCCCCTGTACTATCATCATTGGTTTACTAGAGCCTTGCCCCTTTAATTGTCAACTAATATCTTGATTTAAGATTTCCTTTACCTCTCATTTCCTTTCCTCTCATTATATTGCTTCAAATTAATCTTGATAATGTTATGACTAATACCCACTATGATTTCTATCGACTCCCTCAGCCCCTTTCCTAACAGATACTACTCTTTGTTCCTTGGCCTTAGATTTTGATATACAAAGATTTGATAAACAAGACTATAAATTAAAACTGACCCCAAAAAACAGTGACAAGCTACATCTCTAACAGGTCTTTCTTCCTGATACCTTAGTAGCTTCTAAGCTGAGGTGAAGACAGCATGTTCTTTGTCTATCTCCTTACCTTCTTGGAGGTTTTAGGTAAAATTATACTAATGTGTCCATCTGTTTTAACTTAATTTAATTCTATGTATTAATGCAGCTGAGGATTGCTCTGCATTTAAATTGATGTAATGATTGCATTGTTTAATTAAATGGAATCGCTTGAAACGATCGTACTGCATTACCTCTGGATATCCTGTTGCTTATTTTGATTTCAATCACCTTATTTTGAAACTGTATGGATATTACCGTACTAAATTCTGGTGCCTCAACTTAAGTACCTAATTCATTTGAATCTAAACTTTTGCTATAGATAGATATAGATACACACACACACACACA
>NC_068990.1:53557457-53559231 GCF_001194135.2 Octopus bimaculoides
TGTATGTATGCGTGCGTGGGATCTTGACAAAAGCCCCTCAGACAAAAGCCTCGTAGTTAAAGTGTGAAAGTGGACAAAAGCCCCACGGTTATATTTTTCGGTTATTTTTTTCGTATTTTTTTTTCTTTTTACTTGTTGCGTGGATCTAGTCTTTTTTTCATTCGCAAAATATGCATTTTTTAAAAGGAAGTAAAGAAAAATTTGAAAATCGGCTATAATAATGTAGTTTTTCAGTCTCATTATTATGAAGGTATGATGTTGAGAAAAAAATTGGAGGAAAAGTTACAGAGGTTTAAAAATTGAAAAAACTGTATTTTTAGCCAATAGCGAGACAGAAATTTTCTGCGTTTAGCAGAGCAGTGTCAACTTGAAGGTTGTATCCTGTGAAATTTATAGTTTAGCATCTGTGACATGATCTGTTCATTGTAGGTTTCTAAATAAACAGAAATACCTAATAAAATCAACATGTATCATCTTACTGTTTCTTTTGTCTCTTTATTGATTGTATGTCTTTATTATTTTTTAAAATTTGTTATATTAATATATTTGTCTGCATGTGTTTACTTTATGCGTACTTCAGTATTATGTATACCTGTCATGTATTTGTGTACATCATTAATATATAAGTGCATGTAGATGTATGCATTCATATATAAGTTTATATGTACATTTATGCATTCATATGTGTGTGTGTGAAGGGGACGTCTGTATTCAAAATTCCAAAGTTGAGTAACGTTTTCATGCTTGGATTTGCAAACTACGATAAGAATAACACTGGTCAACAAAGAATTTGCCCCCAAGGTAAAGAATACCTGTATATGTTTTTGCGTGCAGAATTCAAAAATAATGTCAAATTATTTGTATCACCCACAGTTTTTTCTGTTCCACGATATCTCTCTCAGTCCTTGTTACGTGGGCTAAATTTCAATTAAGTTGTTGAAATGTGAAGCTAACAGTTTAAGAAATGCTCTTAATTAAAAATTTTATGAATAGAATTAACCTAGTGAAATCATAAATCTAGCTATCAGAGTCAATGATTCCCCCAAAATATTTGAAACGAAAGATATGTGAAAATATTAACACAGAGAAAAAGTACAGAAAAATACTAACACACAGACGCATAGAAAAATATGTAATTATACTAACACACAATTAAAACAAAACATAGTAAAAAGAATCCCGTGGTGTGAAGAATCAAGTGGGAAATATCAACATGACCGCAGCCACTTGGCTGAAACACATAAATAAATAAATAAATAAATAGAACAGACAACAGTGAAGTGAACCACAACACAGCGTGCAGTTGTCATGGTAACAAGCTGCTAATGCTACGCTGTCTGTTGATTGGCTAAAATTACCCAAATTTCCCAACTTTAATAACATCAGATTCCTTAATTTACGAAATAAATTAGTTGATCGTAATCAAAATTCAGAGTTGCACCAAAACTGAAGCAATTCGAGCAAAATTAAAGGGGGAATCATTTTACCAGTGTAAAAGACTAGATCCTCTTGCAGTCATTAGACTGTGGCCATGCTGGAGTACCACCTTGAGGAATTTTTAGTAGAGTGTATCGCCCCCCAGAATTTTTTTTAATGATTTTCAACCAGCGCATGAAGTTAAGCATAGTTTTCTCCACATATTAGTAATAACAGCCAAATCTCTTGAAAAAGTTTTGTAAGCCCCTCAGTTTTATTTTTTGGTCATTTTCGACTTTTTTTATTTTCTAAAAATATTTTTACTTGTTTCAGTCATTGGACCGTGGCCATCCTAGGG
>NC_068990.1:53559329-53566963 GCF_001194135.2 Octopus bimaculoides
TATACATTCAAATTATTTGTTAGTTGTTATAATGTGAACATTTAATATTTAGTAGACATGCTCATTGCATTTTTCAATGCAAGGGCCATATTAGGCATGTTACTGATCAGATGGTGAATATTCTCTTGCGGAATTTCTTGCTAAGTTTCATGCAATAATCTCAAAAATCTGGCTTTGAAGATGCTTTCTTGTTCTATTTATGAAATGTCCTGTCCATTATGCCCCAGAGGTGTTCTATAGGGTTCATATCTGGTGACTGGCTTGGTTAGGGAAGCTTTCTAATGCCATTCTTTTCCAACAAATCTTGGGTCATTTTAACCGTGTGACAAGGAATCCCATCTTCCATAAATAGAGTCTTCTTTAATCATTTCACCATTGGAGAAGTTTAGAAGGAGTCCTTTCTGTAATATAGACGCATATTTATTTGAGTTTATCTTTCCCTCACACTCCACTAGCTCTGATCAATCATTGCTACAAATTGTTCCCCAGACCATCACAGAATAGCTGCTGTGTTTCATTGCTGGTTGCAATCTTTTTTTCACATCAAATTCTTGATCACAGAGTCTCCAGACCCACACTCGACCACTGTTAGGAAATACAGCAAATCTGGACTCCTCAGAGAATATGACAGTGTCCCCAAATGCTAATGGCCTCTCCACTATCTCACTGGCCCAATCTTTTCTCCGTTTCGTATTGGCTAGTCAAAGATGTGGCTGACTTCTTCTTGTTCTGCCATAGTAACCAAGTTTCTGGAGATACCTGACAGCTGGTCTGGGACTGACATCAACTTGCTCTGTTATGTCAGAGGTGTTGCATCGAGGATTATCCTCCACACTTCTCTTAGCAAAGAGAAGGGTCTGGCCAGAGGGCCCTGGTTGATCTGGACAAGGTGATGTGGACTCCTCTCTGGTGAATTGCACAATCACTCTATTAACTGTAGAAAGCTGGATTCGAAGGTTTTCTGCGATTTTACGCTGATTATATCCACCTTCAGAATGACCCACAATACGACCTCTTTGAAATTCAGACAGTTCCAAGGCTTCTTTCGTACATGGCATGATTAAACAGTCACATATAGAATCTGAAACATAAAAATGTCGATTAATAAGAAATATAAGCCTTTACAAATTAGAATAAACAGAAAACTATGTTTTATGGGGTGTCTATTTACTTCTAACATGCATATATATATATATATATATATATATATATATATATATATGATGAATTCTCTCGTCGCGAACGACAAATCAGGTTTCAGTTGAGGAAAGCGGTAATTATGTTCTAGGGACACGCAAGTGTTTCTTGAGGGCTGCTGGTGCTTTGCAAACCACTTGCGAAATGAAACAAATTGAGGACTAAGTGTGCTCGAGTGCCTGTGGATAATTTACCATGTTTTCTTGAGGGGAAAGCAAGGCCTGCTTTGCTCCGCGCTACAGAATCACAACGACTAGTATGTATGTATCGTACTAAATGTAAATAGATCGTGATAGGTAAAATATGCTGCGTTATTCGTCCGGTGATATTATCTTCCATGGATGCACTGTTTAAAAACACAATATGTATCTATCGATGAGAGACGAAACTCGTCGCAGCTGCGATGAGTTTTCGTAGTATATTGGTGGTGACGGATTTCTGATAGGCATGCCGATTATCCGACACCTGACAGTGGTCAATAACTACGGCAGCAATTACTAAGCTGGTTAAATTCCTACAATAAACGGATATCTCTTTTCTCGAAACTAATTCCATTTATCCTGCAAAATCCTACTTTTCCGTTGCACATTATTCATCCGTTTCAAATTTCAATAGGTAAATACTTCTCTTATCTGCTTTACTCCAAGTTCTAGTACATTATTGAACAGATGGTTCTGGAAATATGATTTCGAATGTCCTTTCACGGTATTAATAGTCTCATCGCAGTTTTCTTTTTATGTCATTCTCATCCTGAGCAAAATCTCCCTTTAATTAAACAGTTTGACTCTAGCTATCGTAGAAAGTGTAAAGGAAATGGCGAAATTGTTTACTTCGCGGTTATTTTACAAGGGACACTGATCAAAGAAGCAATCTCATTCATATTTAGTGGCAAACGTAAAGGAAAGAAAAAAAGAGAAAATACAGCATAGGAGGGACAATTTTTTTTACCAAATATTGTATCAGTTTAACGCTTAAAAAAGAAAGAAAGTGTCTGGACATTTCAAGCGCTTCTCTTTCATCAGAAGAAAAGTGTAGAAGAAAGTAAAGGCGGGGTATGTAAGAAAAAGAAGAAAACAGTTTAGAAGAGAAGAAATAACTGACGGAATGTTAGGGTTTAGGGCCTTACCGTCTTGAAGGAGCATTTCGCATTGACATTTAGTGCTTACAAATACAGAAATATACATGTGTGTGTGTGAGTATGCATGCGTATGCGTGTGTATATGTGTATGTTTATGCACCTAAACACGATATCATATTCACTAGCAACAACAACAAGAACAATAAACTCTGTCCCGTTTTTAATTTCAGTCATCTTTCCTCTCTAAATCTTGACTTCATTTGTATTTTTGTTTAATTTATTTTTGGTTTATTCCGCAAGATCCATTTTTATCAGGGTATATTAGTTTGACTCCACCTCACTATAGACTAGTTGTTTGTTTTCAACAAAGAACTTAGTCTGATAAAATAAACAACAGTAAGTTCATGTTATTGTTGTTGTTGTTCTTGTTGTAGTTGGAGGTGGTGGTGGTGGTGGTGGTGGTGGTGGTGGTGTCGACCGCGATGCTGGTGTCGGTGACGCTGGTGATGGTCGTTATGCTAGTTGTGCTGGTTTGGTAGTTTGTTTAAACCTTGTCGGCTATGATTCACTAAATATATGATCAAAATTCTCCCAGTTGTGGCCTTTCTATCATATAGTATATTTTAGAACTAAGTCATGTGGTCTGCACCTTTTCAAGCCCGTAAAGTACACTTTAAGGGAATTTGACTGCTATTTCTAGGTGCATGTAGAGGCTCCAGCTTTGGTATTGTGTGCAATTTGGTCCGGCTACCTACTTTTCTGTTTTAAAAATTTCGTTATTTTTTGACAAAAACCCAATTTATTTGCTACTAAAGGCTTCTATAATAATTTCAAATACTTGTTTATATTTTTCCGTGTCAGTCACTGAAATATTAGGGAAATATATGTTTGTATTTCACACGATGGAAACCGGAACAATCTTTACGTCAGCGTGCATGTTATTTGAACCCTATAGCGCAAAGACTATAAATGTTGGGTTTCCAATAATATATCCTTACTGAATTACCATGTGTCTTACTCAAAATATTGGATACCAATTGAGTCGTACGTTTATAAATGTGTATACACACTGGTGTTTTAATCATGAGTATACACACTAGTTTATACATGTGTATACATACTGGTGTTTCAAGTGTGTATATTAATTCAATTTTAGTCAAGCCTAGCCTCCACACAAATCAGTAGATAACTGTTTACCGATTTCTATATCGGAACAATCAATTCCGGCTTAATGCAGAACATCTGAGTATAGTCACTGAGGAGACTAAATCTGGTCTAAACACTGTGTCTGGTGAGCCACTGGTGTTCTTATTTAATCCCGGTGTTTATAACACACGTTTCTTTGAGACGTTTCTCTTAGACAAAATATTAAGCTAGTATTGTCTCTCTTTATTATACACAATATAAAGTGTGTATACACCGGTGTTTGTGTGTGTGTGAGAGCGAGAGAGAGAGAAAATGATAGGAGGGGTGAAAATTTGTCAGATACTGATTCACTGATACACACGTATGCACACAGACGAAACATAAAACCACAAATGCTGTTCTCTCATTTCCCACTACAAGATAGAAAAATGAACAACAAATACAAGATTATGAAAAAAAAGTTCGTTTAGTTTTATTTTTCAATCTGTCACTATCTGAACTAAATAATAGCGGTGCTTGACACTTGGCAACAGTTTAGGATACATACGCGCGCGCGTTTGTGTGTGTGTATGTGTTACGGTAATTAACTCATTTCCTCCTCTCTCTTCTCACTTTCATCAATCTTTCGAGCCTAAGCGGCGTCCATGTTATCTTCATGAGGAACCGTTGACTCGACTAGATTTACCACTTTCTTTCTTTCATACCGTGTTATGATACCCCGTTTATTCGTATCTGGGATGGAAAAAAATCCTTGATACTCTGGTAAATCTGCAGTCACTTCCCAATAGCCGTTCCACTTTTCATTGCTCATGGGAAGTTTCTTCTTCAAACGGATCTGTTGTCCTGAGCGCACGAAGGTAATGAAATCTCTGGTTGCTTTTTTCGATGTTTTTTTTTTTGCCACTGTTGCCAATTTGGTTCTGTATAGCATTGAAGGTAAGTAAACTTAACGACTAGATTATGTATCCATGTACATATATTTAATGCCACATATTTTCCGCATCTGCATATATCATTTTCTGAGACGTTCCATCTTACTAGATTTGTGGGTGATGGCAAGACATCGTAGGATGAACGAATCAGAAAACTTAGACGTGATGTAGTCCACTTCCATATCTCATTCCAACTTATTTTTCTCTTAACAACGTATTCCTCCCATTTTGCCATCTGCCCTTGTTCAGCGCATTGGATCAAATGAAGCTCTCTTCTCTCTGTTTCCCTCGCTTTGACGCTGTTGCTAAAAACAGATCTGCGTTTGCTCCGCATCATGCTTGCAAACAGCCTGAACCGATCTGCGCCAAATCCAAGTCCCTTCCGATTAATTTGCGTTGCACCCACCATATCTCGGTGTGTAAGTGATAACAAGATGTTATCAGTCTCTGCTTATGCTTTACACTTCCTGTTTGTTTTTACATCTGGTGGATTACGCCTGCTTTCAATATCCTCCGACTCTCTCAGCATCATCACCGTTTGTACCTTCCTTAGTTTATAAATTTTGACTATTGACGCCAGTGGTTACTGCAACGAACCTCTTTTACGATAGAGAGCTGAGGTTTTCAATATCCGAGGTAGGCCTAACCACTTTCTAATGAACACATTACACATTTGTTCAATGATTTAAACTCGAGACAGTGCCACCTCGTATATTAGAAGAGGCCACGAAAGGCGCGGATACAAGTCTAACTATAAACATCATATTTTATATTAGCCTAAAGAGGGCACTCTGCATGATTTGCTTGTCTGTCGACTGAAGTGTCACGTCATCCATGAAGGCCTTCCTAGGTGATTTACATGGGCGGTTGGTTCCGAAAGGTGCGCTGCTTTCAAAATCATCTCCATGACTAGGATAACCAGATAATATGTGGCCAGCAGCAATGCCAATCACCAATTAGTGACAATCTGTTGCAAAATTTCCAGCTGTAAACCTCATCTCAAAACTCGTTATATATATCTATAATATAAATTGAAGTTGGCCGAGCGTTGTATTCTTTCTTGTCTAGAGGTTCGCGGCCAAACGGCTGAGTGGATTCGCGTGAAAAATGGCACACATGTGGAAACGAGTGCATAAATTGAAACGCGCTTTCCATTTTTTCCTAGCCCCATACTTACAGAGAAAATCGATTAAAACAACCTGCGTACGTGCGTGTATGTGAGTGTGTGTCACTGAAGCCATTCATACATGTATACATAATAAATAAATAAATTGAATGATAAATTTCATTTATCTTTCTTTCTTTCTTTCTTTCTTTCTTTTTTTCTTTCTCTCTCTCTCTCATATACACATACACCATCAACATTTACTCTCTCTGTCATGCACACCCCATCAAACATACGCACTCACATACACAGAGACATACGCACGCACAGCAATTTTCCCCTCTCACCACAACTTCAAAAGAAGTTCAGTCATAAAACTTGCCATGTATCTTCATTCGACTTCAAAAGATTGCCTTCCCTTTTCACTTGTCCGGCCATTGATCGACAGATAAAACAAACCAACTCCTGCTAAATGCAAAAATCCCGCCAAAAATACACACACATACACACACAAACGGACATTTCATGTCTTTCAGTTTCTCTATGATTATACACGCGTCGAAAACAATAGCTCATTTTAATCTTCAACAGGTATGTATCAATTTCTATAATATAAATTGTTTTTCTATAAACGTATAACAATTACTTATTCCATACTTCACTTTTCTTAAATTCGGTGTTTTATTTCTTGCGCATCTGTCAATATGCTCGCTCAGAGCTATCTGCCTGTATCGAGGAAAACGTATCTGTTCTTTATGCAGCGTAACTCTGCATCTTAAAGTAAGGCTCCTTTGGCCACATAATTGTGGCCACAACCTGAGCAGGTTAGGACATAAATTAGTTTCTGGGAGGTACATGTGAAGTTGGTCTTAATTGAAATCTTTTCTCCTTCCTGGAATGTGAATTCCTAACCTTCAGTTAGGTATGGGCAAGTATCACAATTAGGTCGTCTGCATTTTTTAAATGTTGGTATCGTATGTGTTGAGTACAGTTTTGCATGTGTTAAGAGTCTCTAGTGATTTATGTTGTCTTTTGCATTTGAGGAGTTTATGTGTATTCAGAATGTTGTTCATTTTCGGGTCTTGAGTGCGCAGAGGTCTGGGATTGTGGGTTGATATGTATGGGAGTGATTTAAAGTGATGTGTGGTGTTGTCCTTAGTGTGTTTGTGTTTAATTCCATGGTCTATAAGTGCGGGTGGATATTGACGTCCAATGAGTGTTATTTTGAGGTCTTGTAGGCGAAGTTCCCGAGCGGTTGTATCAGACACAATTGTACAAATCCTTTTTGCTAGATTGAATGGGATATTTATTTTGGTGTGTTTAGGATGGCATGAGCTGAAAAGGAGATACTGTTTTGAGTCTGTTAGTTTGTGGTAGATGTCGGTTGCAGTTTGGTTGTTGGATTTTTTTATAATCAAAATGTCCAGAAATGGGAGCTATTCATTGCTATATTCCATTGTAAATTGAATATTAGAGTTTATATTGTTCAGTGTAGATTTGAAGTCCAGAAGTTTATCATAGTTTTCACTCCAGATGATAAAACAATCGTCTAGGTACCTTTTCCAGTTTTCTCTTATATACTGGTGGAACGGGGGTCCAAATTCATATAGGGTAGATTAAAAAAAAAACATTATTAGGTTCGCAAGGACAGGCGCTGCTTTTGTTCCCAATGCAATACCGCATTTTTGGCGGTAGTATGTTTCATCGAATAGGAAGTAATTGTTTTGTAGGATGAACTTCAGAGATTCAATGACAAAAAGTCTGGTTTATGCGGTCCGGAAGAACTTCAGGGTATTTTTCATATTTACGTACGGTTAACGAGAAAAGAAATTTAAGAATAGTTTCATAATTACTTGAGAGAGATTTTTCTTGATGGAATCAATATGGCTGAGGTGACATTCAACTTTCTTCATGGCAAAATGGTAGAGCGTTAGATAGCGAGACTTTCTGAAAACAATGCTCTCCCTCGCCCATTTCTCTCTTTCTCTCTCTATTTCTATCTCTCTATCTCTCTTCCTCTCTCGCTCTCTCTTTCTCTCTCTAAGCATCCTTCCATCTTCTTCTTCTTCTTCTTCTTCTTCGTCTTCTTCTTCTTCTTCTTCTTCTTCTTCATCTTCTTCTTCTTCTTCTTCTTCTTCTTCTTCTTCTTCTTCTTCTTCTTCTTCTTCTTCTTCTT
>NC_068990.1:53570187-53572445 GCF_001194135.2 Octopus bimaculoides
CCTGGGGCCGACCAAAGCCTTAAGTGGATTTGGTAGACGGAAACTGAAAGAAGCCCGTCGTATATATGTATACGTATATATATATGTGTGTGTGTGCGTGTTTGTGTGTCTGCGTTTGTCACCCTCCCCCCCAACATCGCTTGACAACCGATGCTGGTGTGTTTACGTCACCGTAACTTAGCGGTTCGGCAAAAAAGACCGATAGAATAAGTACTAAGCTTACAAAGAATAAGTCCTGGGGTCGATTTGCTCGACTAAAAGCGGTGCTCCACCATGGCCGCAGTCAAATGACTGAAACAAGTAAAAGAGTAAAGAGAGTAAAAGAGAGCAAAAAGAGAGTATGTATATGCCTGTATCTATGTATGTATGTGCAGATTTGTATATTTTATGTATGTATTCTCATGCATATAGTTGCATATCTAGACATGTATGTATGTATGTATGTGTCTATGTATGGCGTTTGATCTTTACGAAGGCCGTTTACAAGACATTGAATATGTGTTCACCCAAATACATTGAACCAACCTGAACATTCATTCGTATCAGTTACACGGGTCTTGAAGGACTCACGAATAAAGTGGTTATTGGATTGTCTCGTCAACTTTATTAAAGAAAGAAAAAAAAAGAGAAAAAATAGAGATGAGTGGATGAAAATTAAATGATTTGATAATTAAACATAATTTAGCATATATTATGCTAATGAAACACTTCACGTTTTAAAATTTCCGACAGTTAGATTAGTGGTTCTCAACCGGGGTTCATATGATCCTCAGTTGTCCATATGGTCCTTAGAGCTCCATATAAAATTTATCTGCAATAAACTGGTTATACTTCAACAGTACGCAAAGTAGTTCTATATTTAAAAAATGAGGAATTATGTACATTATTTACATTTGACGAATATCCGTCAAATGTAAGTAATGTAAATAAAGTACACAAAGTATTGAATTTTTCTATACAATTCCTAAAAATGTTTAATTATAAAAATATAATGGAAGATTCTAAACATTGAATGGCTATGAGGGTCCATCCATGTAAAATAGGAATCAAATGGATCCATAAGCAAAAAATGGAGCAGAACAACAACAACCGCATCAACTGCTTCTGTGTAGAGGCTCCTTCGTTAGATCGTACATTGAACAGTTGTGTTTTGCCACAGACCCATTTTCTTATTGGGGAGAGAGAAACTATGTGGATCGATTGAAGTGTAACTGAAAGGTTCAGTGGTGTGATACACTGTGTCACGGAGGTTCGATCTGAGAATTACTTCAAGAATGACCCATGAGCTTGCGGAATGCCCAGCCAGTTCGACGTTGACTTAACGAGACGGCAGTTCATTGATCGAACACTCAAAAACCTGAATAATCATCATTGATACTGACGGAGATCCAGCAGAAAACTAACCAGAAAACTATTATCGTCTACCCCACTGAACCCAATATCTCTTCCACAAACGGTTCCTTATAAGAATAAAATATTTCCTTATTTTTCAGTTAATCTTTCACCTTTCTTATTCCTTCTTTTTCTCCTTTTATTTGTTTATCGTTGTCAAGGTGACACTTCCCCATCGAAAATCCATTGTTGTAGGCACGTGCGCACATTTCAGCAGACTTGCATACTTAAAGGGAGATTTATGTACTAATTGCAAGGATAATCTCCGTATGTTCCCCATATTACGTCTGCGTGTGGCTCTCCCCACTCCCTCCAGCTCCTTTCCCCTCAGCCATCTTGTTGATACACAATGCACTCTCCCCTACACTTCACTTGCCCTATATCCCCCCAACATCCTACATCCTCCCAACACCTATCCTACACCCACCCTCTACTTACCCACCCTATGCTCGATCTACATACGTGACGTCTTCCTTCCACTGTCAGACTCAATGTTACTTCCAACCCATTCTCACTCCACACCCAAAGGTCAAACGCTTATTCACAATTCAATCTACTCTACCTTCCCCCTTGCTCCACGTCTCCTGTGTTACACTACCTCTTGCTTTACGTACACCACCATATTCCACCTCTCTCTCCATTCCCTGCTTCACTACTCCCGTTATACCTAACCCTGCAATAACAGACAAGAAAACTTAGTGCCCCATATTTTTTTAACAAGGACTCCGAAGTCTACCAACGAACAACTATGCACTTTACCACACACCTACTACTACTACTACTAATACTACTACTACTACCACCACCACCACCACTACTACTACTACTGCAACTACCACCACCACCACCACCACCACCACCACCAC
>NC_068990.1:53573922-53574241 GCF_001194135.2 Octopus bimaculoides
TGTGTGTGTGTGTGTGTGTGTGTGTGTGTGTGTGTGTGTGATGGTGCGTCTACGTTTGACCCACCCCAGCATCACTTGACAACCGGTGCTGGTGTGTTTACGGCCCTGTAACTTAGCGGTTCGCAAAAAAGACCGAGAGAAGAAGTACTAGGCTTATAAAGAATAAGCACGGGGTCGATTTCCTCGACTAAAGACAGTGCTCAAGCATGACGGCAGTCAAATGACTGAAACAAGTAGAAGAATAAAAGAATACATATATATACATATATATACATGTATATACATATGTATATGTATACATATATACATACGTATATAT
>NC_068990.1:53575422-53577567 GCF_001194135.2 Octopus bimaculoides
ATGTATATATATATATATATATATACATATATAAATATATAATTTAGAGAAAAGAACCAAAATTCATGAACTCTTCTATGAAAATTCATATTCACATATAGAAAAAAATAATAAGTAAATATACGATAAATAAATATAATAAAATACAAAGTAAAAATCATAAAATTATTATAATAAAACGACTACACGTGTTTCATAACCAAGCTTTTAAATAGAAAATAAAATATAAACAAATCAATTAAATCGATCGAAAATCAATTCTGTTCAAAAATATAGCTAATCTTCAGGTCAAAATACAACAATAATATAGAAGGTTGTTTGTTATGGCCGATCAAACAGTGATCATTGGTTTCGTACCTATAGAGCGCTTAGCTGTATAGGCGACTCGTCAGACACGTTTGCCGGAGGCACATAACCTCTCTTGATAGAGAGGTTATACAACTGGTACTTAATTTATCGACTCCGAAAGGATGAAAGTCAAAGTCGACCTCGGCGGAATTTGAACTCAGAACGTAAAGACAGGCGAAATACCGCAACCTTCTAAATATCACTGGTATAATATTCAAGAGCATAGGTTCTCAAAGTGTGCGCTACCGCCCCACCCCCGGTGGGCGTTGAGAGGATCCAGGTAGGCGCTGGTGTCTAAGGGAGTGGTAGAGAAAAAAGGAGGCGGTGAGAGAAAGGCAGTGGATTGGGGGACGCTTGTAAATTTATAATGTTATTATAGTATTGTATACAAATTATATAATATATTAAATATGAAATGATTCATAGTATATATAAATTAGTAAAATATAGAATGTTTATTTATACATAAAAAATAGAGATGGGGGCGCTGAGGGTATTATGATGTAGACATAAGTGGGGCGGTGGCCTAGAAAGTTTGAGAACTTCTGTTCGAAAATGTGATTCTTTTCGGATACATGAACTACTGACCGATTATATATCGGACGGACAGACAGACAGATTTTACTATAATGTACAATAGGACATATCTAAGGATTTACTAGTCAAGACTGTGTAATGTATACATTACGTCTTTATAATAATATTCGTGAATAGAAAAATATTCTAATTGCTGCGCATAAATATTCTAACCCTAGTTTACGAGTCTACCCTCGACGTCAAAAACACACAGTCAGTTTTGTTTTTGTGCCCTCGGGTGTTAAAATTAATACCCAGCGATACATTACGACCTTCTGGAAGATGAACTGCTTCCATGGGCGAATGAACAATTTCAAGGCGCACCTTGGAGCCTCCAACAGGATTCGGCACCATCTCACAGCTCCAAACAGACACAACACTGGATTCAGAAAAAAATTCCGTCGTTCATAGGCAAAGATATATGGCCTTCAAGAAGCCCCGATCTCAACCCGTTTGATTTTTCTGTCTAATCCATTTTGGAGACGAGGGTCTTGAGCACTCGTCATGCTTCGTTCGATGCTCTGATGGCAAAACTGTACCAGGAATGGGCTTCGATTCTGCAAGAGCAGTTGCGTGTCATGTGTGAAGCATTCGCACCTAAACTTAAGGCTGTGATGGTAATAATTTTGCTTCCTTTAGTGTCATAATTTTGTTTCATTTGCCATTGCATTGCAACGCTTGGATCCGAAATATAACAATATTTTGCTTTGGAAAAATTGAAAAGCGTTGGTTGTCTTAATTTGGGGACACTCCGTATACATATATCTTTTATCTTTTATTTGTTTCAGTGATTAGACTGCGACCATACTGGGGCACTATCTTGAGGAAATTTTAGTTTAAGCTATCGACCCCAGTTTTATTATTCTTTTTGAAGCCTGTTACTTATTCTATCGGTCTCTTTTTCCGAACCGTTAAGTTACGAGGACGTAAACACATTAACAACAGTTGTGAAGCGGTGTGGGAACAAACATAGAAATAAACACACACACACTCATGTATATATATACATATACTGTATATGCGACAGTTCTTATTCACTTTCCGTCTACTAGATCCACTCTCAAGGCTTTGGTCGGCCCGAGGCTAAGTAGAAAAAAACTAGCCAAGAGGTTGGGAAGCAAGCTTCTTACTGCATAGCCGTGTATATATATATATATATATATATATATATATATCTGTGTGTGTGTGTGTGTGTGTGTGTGTGTGTGTGTGTGTGTGTGT
>NC_068990.1:53577836-53582251 GCF_001194135.2 Octopus bimaculoides
CCAAAACAACTGAATCGAATTCACTTTTACTTAGTTCTGATGTAGTAAGCCTTTACACTAATATTCCACATGATTTAGGAATAAAGACGAACAAATACTGGGTAGAAAAACATAGAGAAGTCATTCCCAGTAGATTCACCCGGCCATTTATATTAGACGCAGTCAAACTTATTCTTGAAAATAACATTCTTTTTCAATGGAAAGAATTACATCCAAGTTAGAGGTACAGCGATGGGATCGAAATTTTCTCCCGTTTATGCGAACTCCGTCATGGGATACTTAGAAAAACAACTCTATTGAAGAGAAGTGGAAAACTACGGCATTGAATTTAGAAGGAATATTGAAGATGCATGGAAGAAATTCCTTGCCGATTGCATCATAATCTGGACAAAATCTCTAGATGCTTTAGAAGAATTTAATATCCTCTTGAACTATCTACACCCTACTCACCAATTTACAAAGGAGATGGGTAGTACCAAATTACCTCTCTAGACATAATGGTACTTAAAAATGACACCACCATCACCACTGATATATACTATATACACACAGACACGCATCAATACCAGAACTTTAAATCGTGTCATCCAACACATACAAAACGCAATATCTCATACTGCCTAGCCAGGAAAATTTGTATTATTGTCGAAGATGTGAATACCAGAGACAAACGCTTAACAAAACTCAGAATTTCTACTCAAGCAAAAATACCCATCTCTGCTTACAGAAAATGGGATACAGCGTGCAATAGAAATACCCATACAACAACTTACGGCAACCCCAAAAAGGCGCAAACAAAAACAGGTCATACCCTTTATAGTGACAAACTTACCGATCATTGCTCAAAGTAAAGAATTAAAGGATATAATCACGTAATCATGGATCGGACTATGATTCTAAAAACAATTATTAGGCAAAGGTTGACTTAAGCAACAATGAAGAATCATTGATTGTATCAGAATACAATGATAATCAAAGTGGTACATGTCAGTTCATATATACCGATCAATATATGAACACAAAAACCAGAAATGCAAGTATGAACTGCAAAGCAGAATTTTAATTTACTGCATCAAATGCCCGAATTGTGAAGAGATATAATGGGAATGCGTTATCGGAACGTTCACATGTGCACCGACAGCAAATTAAGGACACTGATGTCCGTCAGATAACTTTAAGCAAACATCTGGCAATATGTGGTCAGAAAAAGTTTATAATATTCCCATTTTATAAACTACACAACTCAAGTGAAATTGAGAGAAAAGTCAGAGAAAAGGATCTTATTGATAAATTTAAACCTTTTCTATAGGAACAGTTATAGTAACGGTGAAGGCGCATGGCACAGTGATGAGGGCGTCGAGCTTACGATCGCGAGGTTGTGAGTTCGAATCCCGGACCAGGCTGCGTGTTGTGTTTTTGAACTTTATTTCACGTTGCTCCAGTTCACTCAGCTGTAGAAATGAGTTGCGGCGTCACAGGTGCCAAGCTGTATCGGCCTTTCCCTTGGATAAATAACACTGGTGGCGTGGAAAGGGGAGACTGGTATGCATGGGCGACTGCTGGCCTTCCATAAACAACCTTGCCCGGACTTGTGCCTAGGAGGGTAACTTTCTAGGTGCAATCCCATGGTCAATCATGACCGAAGGGAGTCTCAGCAGTAACGATGATAATTATATTGATGATGGTGATAATACTACTGTTACCACCACCGCCACCACTGTTACTGGATGGTAGTAGTGCTGACCAAATGAACATTGATCCGAATGAAATGTAAAAATTTCTGGTGTAACGATAGATTTCAATGATAACAGGAATGTTCGTTCTAAAATATAGCTAAATAATTATTCCTTTAGGTGCAGTCAAAGTAAAGAATCCTTGACATGCCCACCAAATCGTGACGTCTAATTGGTCGAAATACATTTAGAACTTAGTTGGCTCACTCACCAAGCCGTGACATCTGAGTCACATGTTGATTGGTCAAAATACAGTTCATAAGATTCAGCCTGCTGGAGTCAATCGGAGTGTGTTTAAAGGATAAAGGCAACCACTTCACTATAATTATCAATTGTGGAACACGATTGTCGCTTCATAAAACTGATGATTGCGTAATGCATGAAAGTACTAGCTTATGTCTATAATGTAAAATTGTAAAATTGTCAAAATTCCAAATAATAAAACGTGAAAATCAGACTAAGTTGGATTTCATTGATTAATATATTGTCCTATGCACAATCATAAAAACGCGGATATCTATCTATCTATCTATCTATCTATCTATCTATCTATCTATCTGTCTGTCTGTCTGTCTGTCTGTCTGTCTGTCTGTCTGTCTGTCTGTCTGTCTATCTATCTATCTATCAACGCGCGCGCGAAAACACACACACAAACACACACATAAGTACACATACACGCAGAGTGATAGGCAGGAAGTCGTATATATAGAGTATGCTTCCAATGAACTTATATCACTGTATATATTTTTCAAATTCAAGAATATCACTAAGCAAAACACCGTATCAATTATACACGTGTTATTAATTTTTTTACAACATTGTTTAAATTTACATAAACTATAATGAACAGCACGTATGGTTTAAACATTCATGCGTTATACATAAAATATGCGTATAATAATAATAATAATAATAATAATAATGGGTGTTTTGTTCAACATCCTTAAACAATCCTTATTCAGGGGCCTTTTGAGCGGGATGGGCTACTCAACCTGAAGAAAATTCTTACTGGGCCCCACGTGAAAGGTCATGTGCTGTTTATCTTGATATGAGATCACTGTGTCGCGCGCATTTTGGTTGTGATCCATGTGACTGGTGTACCCTTATCAGACGGGCAGTCATGATGGGTATACTGGGCTTCGTATAGTTTACCTCAGTGTCACTTTGATGATATGCACTGCTCTCTCACTCAATAATAATAATAATAATAATAATAATAATAATAATAATAATAATAATAATAATAATAATAATAATAAAGAGGAGGAAAGAAACAGGAATATTGTCATAAGCACGGGTGATGTGAAAGAACAAGTGGGTAAAGTGCCTAACTGGAAAGCTCCCAGACCAGATAAGATTCATGGCTTCTGGCTGAAGAGATGCCACGCGGTGCATGAAAGGCTAGCAGCCCAATTGAATGAGTGTGTCCAGAAAGGTACAGTCGCCGCGGGGATGGTGACTGGGTGGACAACACTTGTAATGAAGGATAACAGAAAGGGGAATATTGTGGGGAAACTACCGTCCCATAGCATCCCTAAACAAAAAGGATGTAGCAAGAGTTCTCAGGGTACCAAGGACCACCTGGCCATCGATAAAACAGTTCTGAGGCATTGTAAAAAACATCATACAAACATGGCTTGGATTGACTTTAAGAAGGCATATGATATGATGCCTCAATCTTGCATCGTTGAATGCTTGCAGATGTTTGGTGTTGCTAACAATCTCACAAATTTTCTGATACATAGCATGAAAGAGTGGAAAACCAAATTGTACTCAAGTATTCAAGTAATGTATTCCTTGCAGAAGTTAATATTAAAAGGGGTATCTTCCAAGGTGACTCGTTTTCTCCGTTACTTTTTGATATTGCACAAATACCCGTTACAATGATACTTAGGAAAGTTAAGATGGGTTACCGATGTGAGAAGAAAGGTCCATTATTGAATCATCTTCTGTTTATGGATGATCTGAAATTGTGTGGGAAATCTGAAAAGCAGATAGATTCCTTAACCAAAACAGTCTAAACGTGTGTTAGGGATATCGGTATGAAATTTGGGATCACCAAATGCTTAGTACTTAATATGAAAAGAAGGAAGGAAGCAGCCTGCAGTAGATTGCGGTTACCATCAGTAGAGACCATGGGTAAACCCGACGGTAGTGGGTGTAGATATTTGGGAATTCTGGAGCTGGATATCATTCCACACATAGAAATGAAAGTCTAAGTCAGCGAGGCGTATCAAAAAAGAGTGAAGATGGTGTTGAAATCGAAACTGAATGCCAAAACTTTGATTATTGCAACGAATATCTAGGCAGTTGCGGTGGTGAGATATAGTGTGTCCATCCTCAAATGGACTGAGGAGGAAATATCAACACGGGATAGAAGGATGAGAAAGTTGATGACGCTGCATGGGGCGCTACACCCTAAAGCAAACGTAAATAGACTTTATATGAAAAGAAAGAATGATGGCAGAGGCCTAATTAGTATAGACCATTGTATAAGGAGTGAAAGGAGAACGCTTGCCGAGTATTTGATAAATAGTGATGAAGTCCTGCTGCAGTATGCTGCGAAAAATATGGGTGTAAATGCAGATGAAATGATGGGCAAGGCAGAGTTTAACCAAAGAGCTGAGGAGAAGAGAAAAGAAGACCTTGAAAGAGAATGCATGGAAGAATACACAAGACGTT
>NC_068990.1:53582348-53585021 GCF_001194135.2 Octopus bimaculoides
TGAAGTATAACATCTATAAAACTTCTGACACCCAGAAATGCAGACTCTGTGGAAAGAGTGTGGAAAATGTGACCCACTTGGTAAGTGGAAGTGAGAGCCTTGCACAAAAAGAATACAAGCGCCGCCACGATAAAGTGTGTGTGTATCTTCACTGGCTCTTATGCTGTAAATACCAATATGAAGTAACAGAGAACTGGTATGAGTATGTACCAAGTAATGTTATGCAGGAGGATGGAAAAGTAACGTTTCTCTAGGACTATGATTTTCAGACGGATCGTGTAATTGGACAACGTCGGCCGGATATTGTCATATTGAATAAGAGAGACAAATACTGTCAGATCATTGATGTAGCCATACCAAATGACATGAATGCTATGAGTAAAGAGGTTGAAAAAAATCACCAAGTACTCCGAATTGAAAGTGAAAATGGCTTTCAGGACTATGGAATGCGAGAGAGTAATGTAAAAGTGACACCAATGGTGATCAGACTGTTGGGCTCAATCCCATTGAAACTTCGAGACTTTTTAAGGCAACTGGAAATCCCATGCAAAGATGGGCTGCAGAAAATATTCTGCTCAATACCACAGATTTGCTTGTCAGTTGTTTGACCTTTACCAGTTGAGCATGTCCCTTGGTGGATAAACGATATGTGCATTTCTGATCACGAGCAGAAGTAGTGGGGGAGCATCATAGTCATGTGTTGAGAGGAATTCTTTGGGGGTTTTAATAATTCACCTTTGCAAACATGGGAGTTTCGTTCAACATCCTTAAACATTATTCAGGGACCTTTTGAGCGGGATGGGCTAGTCCACCTGAAAAAAATTCTAACTGGGCCCCACGTGAAAGGTCATGCGCTGTTTATCTTGATATGAAATCACCATGCCGCGCACATATGGTTGTGATGCGTGCGCCTAGTGCACCCTTATCAGACGGGTAGTCATGGTGGGTATATTGGACTTCGTATATTTTACCCCAGTGTCACTTTGATGGCATTCACTGCTCTCTCACTAATAATAATAAAAATAATGGTTTCAAATTTAGGCACAAGATCAGCTATTTCAAGGGAGGAGGTAAGTCGATTACATTGACTCCAGTGTTCAACTGGTACTTATTTTATCGACCCCGAAAGGATAAAAGGAAAAGTCGACCTTGGCGGAATTTGAACGCAGAATGCTAAAACAGATGAAATGAAATATTTTTATCCGGCGTGCTAATGATACTGCCAGCTAACCACGTTAACAACAACAACATCAATGATATTAATAGCGTGAGCGTTGAAACTATATGTTTTATTCATTATAGTTTTAATAGGTATCTAGTTGTGTTTGTACAAGGTGTGTTTAAAAAGTATCCGACTTTATTTTTTTCCCACCAAAACTAATGTCAGTTACCGGTTGTTACGATTAAAGTATAGACCTCTAGTGCGTGCTCGTCGGGTTTTCGTTTTCACGCAAGATAACCGAACGCATCGAGCAGAGACATTGCATCAAGTTTTGTCAAAAGCTTGGTGATACTCAAGCTTAAACTATCCAGAAGATTTAGCAGACAATGATGCAATGGGCAAAACTCTGAAGGATGAGTGGTACAACCGATTCAAACATAACTGCATCTCAGTGGAGAATGAGGCACGCTCAGACAGGCCATCCACAAGCCGAAACGAAGAGCCGAATGAGAAAGTTCAGCTAATAGTTATGGAAGACCGTCGTGTAACAATCTTCTGGCTATTCTCCAAACTGGAGGGAAGCGATTTGAGTCGCGAGAGGAAATTATGAGAAAAGTGACGACGGAGCTCCATACCATTCCAGAGAAGGCGTTCCACAGGTGTTGCCACCAGCGGCAGAAGCGCTGAGAGAAGTGTGTGAACTCCCAAGGGGAATATTTTGAAGATGATTAATAAAATTTAAATGTACAAAATTGATTTGCTTCCTTTTTGTACCCAAAATTCGAGTACTTTTTGAACACATCTCGTATATAAAATATATAGAAATAGTAAGTTTATTGGAAACATGCTATATATACAACTCACTACTTACTTGTCTCTCACTCTCTCACTCTCTCTCAACCTATCTATCTATCTATCTATCTATCTATCTATCTATCTGTCTGTCTGTCTGTCTGTCTTCTTGCCTGTCTGCTTGCCTGTCTGTCTGTCTGATGTATGCTTGTATCTACATATGTATGTATGTATATGGCTATATGTTTTTTTATGCCTGCATGTGTGTGTGTATGTATATGAATATATACACAAACAGACATATAGATAAATAGATATAGATTGATAGATAGATACATTTCTTTCATTAGCCATACAGGGCTCAATAAAGATGGGACAAATACAATGTAGAGCTTTTCTTTTTGGGAGGGGGAAGGGAAAAAATAGGGGTGTGTCGATCAAAAAGGATCGTAGGAAGGGAAAAATGGGGGAGTTCGATCAAAAGGGATCGAGGTAAAAAAAAAAAAAAGCGATCAATAGGGATCGTGTATCACAGTAATGTTCTCGTGTAAAAGGAGGGGAGGACAGTTTAGGTTTAGCCGTGGAAAGAAAAGCCTACGGAAAAGACCACGGTAACCTTGGTCAATATTGTCATTGCTGAAACTATAACAGTAAGTGACTCTCTTTTGCCTTTTTGTTTTATCTTTTTTTCCTGGATTTTTTTTCTAGTTCATAGGGTT
>NC_068990.1:53585837-53586819 GCF_001194135.2 Octopus bimaculoides
TCTATCTATCTATCTATCTATCTATCTATCTATCTATCTATCTATATATATATATATATATATATATATATATATACATGTATTTGTTATTTGCGTCTGTGTTTGTCCCCCCACCATCGCTTGACAACCGATGTTGATGTATTTACGTTCCCCTCACTTAACTTCAGAAACCTGCTCAGCCGCTTCCAACCGGCGGACTGGACTTCCTGAATGCGCCAATGTGAACAAAGGTAAATAGCATTGGCTCTTCCAGACCGTAAATAAATATAGTAATCTGTAGGCCTGTAGATAGAAGTACCATAAGTTTCTCACAATTCAGAGTCGTCGGCTACACAGATCACAAATTTGTGATCAGTACGGTTGAACTGGATAGAATCTATAGGTAGGGACCTGAATATTGGAAGCTGAACGCGTCAAGCATCCAGAGACCGGGTTAATAAGTTAGTTCATCGGAAGTTACCGGGTTGCAATCATGAGCAACTGATGGTGGATAGCCCTGAAAAGCCCTATTAGTGTGGATGTCGATGAACCGCTTTGCATGCACTCGTCCAGTGTCGATGAAACCATTGTGCATGCACTTGTCCAGTGTCTGGGCATTGCTAATTTGTGGAGCTTTATCTGACTGGTATTGGCGTATGTAGGACGAATCCGGTTATCGACTGTGTCCATCGTGAGGATCGCCCCGCCACCTTCTTTTGGCAGGGGGATGAGAGTGATGCCTGCCTGGGGTGCCCCTGGCGGTCGAGGTAACCAGGATGTGTGAGGCTCCTTGGTCGGTTCCCAATGAAACTCCCATTTTGGTGGGATTTTGTTGTTTAAATTTTGTTATTGTTTGTATTGTATACACGCGTATTTGTGCTCCACCCTTCTGGCACCCCCTATTTGGTCCTTGTACTTTTTTACTCATTGTTCCCAGGGCTCCGATAATTATTTGTACTACTACCATCTTTTCCAGAAACCATATTATTATTATTATTATTAT
>NC_068990.1:53586829-53587987 GCF_001194135.2 Octopus bimaculoides
TCTCTTTTGCCGAACTGCTAAGTTACAGGGACATAAACAAACCAGCATCAATTGTCAAGCGATGGTGGGGGACAGACACACACACTCATACGATGGGCCTCTTTCAGTTTCCATCTACCAAATCTACTCACAAGGCTTTGGTCAGCCCGAGGCTATAACAGAAGACACTTGCTCAAGGTGCTATGCAGTGGGACTGAACCCAGAACCATGTGGTTGGTAAGCAATCTACTTACCACACAGCCACTCCTGTGCTTTTGTGTATGTTTTGTATGTTCACATGCATACAGCAGTGCATGCACCGATGGATACATAATATTTCTAGTATATTATGTGGCCATCCATTTGAGTGATAAACTGTGATGTGCAAACCATTAGAATCGTGTGTTCTTTGTTACCATTTAGGTCAGTGCTTCTAAAACTATCTGATGTGGTGTACCAGTAGTTATTTTTTCCAATGTGCCAGGGACCGGTAATATTTTTTAGTAATATCAATTTATACTGGAATCAATATCATTATCATCATCATCATCATTGTTTAACGTCCGTTTTCCATGCTGGCATGGGTTGGAGGATTCATCTGGTGTCTGGGAAGCCAGGAGGCTGCACCAGGCCGCAATCTGATCTGGCAGTGTTTCTACAGCTGGATGCCCTTCCTAATGCCAACCACTCCAAGAGTGTAGTGGGCCAGAGGAGCTGGCATCGACCATGATTGGATGGTACTTTTTACATGTCTCTGACACAGAAGCCAGTCAAGGTGGCACTAGCATCAGCCACATTCAGATGGTGCTTTTTATGTGCTACCGGCACAGGGCTCACAGCTACAATTTCCATTTGATTTGATTTTGATATTGCTGATGTTGATGAATATAATAAAAGTTGACAATTTTTATCTTATATTTATTTTGTGAACAAATAATACACTATTACATAAGCATTTTATAATCATTTTATAATGTTTCTTTCTTGGAAACTCGCTGTGTACCTGCAGCTGATGGCTCGCGGACCGGCACCTGTCCACCTGTCCACCGAGGTCAACTTTGCCTTCCTTCCTTTCAGGGTCGATAAAATAAGTACTTGTTGAGTACTGGGGTTGATGTAGTCAATTTACCCCTTCCCCAAAAATTTCAGGCCTTGTGCCTATAGTAGAAAGGATTATCA
>NC_068990.1:53587997-53590852 GCF_001194135.2 Octopus bimaculoides
ATTATTATTATTATTATTATTATTATTATTATTATTATTATTATCAGCTGAGAGACAGATGCGCCGAGTTAATCGTCAGGTATATTGGAAAACAAAAACAGTATTTATTTTCTTTATATGTTGGTCGCCTTTTATTGCATTTGTAACATTTTTACTGAGTGAACAGAAGAGGAGAATTTCTCATCGAATATTTACCTTCAAGAATGAAAGGATTGTGACCTTTATTTACCAGTCACTCACATGGCAAACAAATATAGTAGTAGTAGTAGTAGTAGTAGTAGTAGTAGTAGTAGTAGTAGTAGTAGTAGTAGACAGTGAGAGAGGGAGGATTTCTGTACAGGGTGTCGACAACAAATAACGTACTGAACAGGAACAACATCGACAGTACATAGAGACGCAATAAGAAGAGAAACGAAAACAATACTTAGAAGACAGCAGCCATAACAACACTACAAATAACAATAGCAGAAACAACAACTACAATAACTACAACAATAACAATGCCAGTAATAGGAATAACAACAACAGCAATAACAAATGTAACAAACTACTTATCATTGCACAAACATTTTGCTCTAAAACGAGGCCAAGGAAGTGACTTTCCCTAGGTTCTTTGTATTAAGTCTCACTTTATCATATTGGAGGAGTTTGAATAGATGTGAAGGCAGATATTCATCTCCCAATGTATCTAGAAAGTTGTAGGGATTGGGAATATGTCTACGTTTAAATAAAAACTTGTGTGGGTTATTGGAGCAATTTCTCTTTTCATATAAGAGAAATATATGGCAGAGGATTTCAACCTGAATGTATCATGGTTAAATGCAATTGAGAAAGAATACTGTACCAACACTAACAGTAAAACAAAATTGATGCAGAAACCTTCGCTATAGCAGTAAGCAAACTGCAGAATGGGAAGGCACCTGGAAGGGACCTAATAACTGGATATTGGTACAAGAAGCTGACATTTTATAGAAACTAATTGATATGTATGTTCAAAAGGACTATGGAAGGTCAGGCTGATGTACCAAATTGGCTTGCTACAACAAGGACAAATCTTGTTGCCAAAAATAAAATCCTCGAGATGGCAGGAAACTACAGGCCCATCACTTGCCTAAACATTATGTACAAACTGTACACAAGTTGCCTCAGCCATTTCCTTCAGAACCATAGTGTGTCGAACAATATTGTGACTGATGAACAGGCTGGTGGAAAGAAGGGAGTGTGGGGATGTGGCGAACAACTTTTAATAAACAAGGCTGTACAATCCGAAGTAAGTAAACAACGTAGAGACCTTGTGACAGTATGGCTTGACTATAGGAAGGCATTCGATTCTGTCCCTCATTCATGGCTGTTGAAGTGCCTACATCTAGCGAAAGTACGTATTACCTTAATTGCTGCTACAGAGAGACTCACAAAGACATGGACAGCAATTCATACCTTTACAGCTGAGAACAGAGTAATTGCTTCTGATAGTATAGACATTTCAAAGGGAATATTCCAGGGAGATAGCCTTTCTGTACTCCTCATTCTGGCACTGAATTCATTATAGTTCCTACTGCAGAAAACAAATGGTTACATGCTAGGATCTTCGACTACTAGAAATATCAATGTAACTCATAATTTCTTTGTAGCCGACCTGAAGATTTATGCTAAAAGTAAAAAATGCTCATAAAACAACTGGAATTAATAACAAAACTTTCAGCTGATATAGGCATGGAATTCTGCCAAAAGAAATGTTTATATTTGGTTATAGAACGAGGAAAGTCAGTCTCCCAACCCCAAAACCTGTGTATCAACGGTCTCTCTATCTCCTCCATTCCACACAAAGAATGTTACAAGTACGTAGACATAGACGAAAATGTATCATATGAAGGCACTGTGAATAAAGGTAGAGTGACCCGAGAATTTTATACCAGACTTTGGAAAGTATGGCAGTCGGAACTCTCCTCTTACAACAAAACAATATCCCACCAGAGCTGATTCCAACATTTGGAATACTTGATTGGTCTGTAGAGGAAATCCACTCAATAAATTTCAAAACCCGCAAAATCCTGACAACAACTTGGAACTGCCACAGAAACAGTGACGTTGACAGGCTCTACCTAAGAAGAAATAAAGTAGTACAGGTCTGAGATCAGTGCAGGCAGCCTTCGAATGTCGTATGATATCACTCAGGCAGCATCTGCTAAACAACAGCAGCAAGATAAATGTATAAAAGTAGTGCTGAAAAGTGAAGTAAGCAACATTGTACGAGTGGGCAGTGAGCTCCTCATGAAGCACTCTCTTCCCGATGATCTATACAGCCTCAAAACAGCTGGGCTCTCTTACCTCAGAAGACCTGGATTGGAAGCGCTCAGCATACAAAAAAAGACTATGCATGAGTATGTTGCCCGGAAGCTTGAAGAAGACAGTAAAATTGACACGAAGCGCAACTTTTCTTGGACACAAGACCACGACGTCATATCACACTTTGAAGGCTACACGTTTGTAATCAAGGAACAGGAAATTGCCACAAAGTACTTGGTGAACAAGAAAGACAGTGACATTCTTGTAATCCCAAGGGGCAACTGCATGTGTAGGCTATGTCATGTTTCTATGGAAGACATCACGCATGTGATCAGCAACTGTCCTAAAATGTCGTCACGATACTACCTCCCTATGCAGCACGATGTTGTTGCTAAAACAATTTACAATGCCATCCGCCAAAAAGACTGTCCCGAAATAAACTTAAAAATCCCTCTGTTATGGAATAGATTCATAAACGCCAACTCAAGGAATACTGGTGGAATATTCCCATCAAAATTTCTGTCAAATGTAAACGTAACAGGCCGGTATATATATATATATATATATAT
>NC_068990.1:53591125-53592081 GCF_001194135.2 Octopus bimaculoides
TTGTATCTTTGTTGGAAACCGGCTCCTCAATGAAACATTTCTAATAATTAAAAATAGAAGAGACACACACACATACATACATACATACATACTTACATACATACCTATATACATACATACATGCATACATTCAAACACACACATACATACAAACACATACATACATACAAACACACACGCATACACACACAAACATACATACATTCGTTCAAACACATACAAACATACATGCATACATACAAACATACATACATACACACATACATGCTACATACATACATGCTCATATACATATATACATGCATACATACTACATACATACATGCTTACATACATACATACATACATACATACATACATACATACATACATACAAATAGTATTTGCCCAACTTTGTACAAATACAATAGTATTTGTGCTACTGCGAGTATCCATTTTCCCCGTCAAGGATTGCTATCAAAACATTCTCTCTGATCATGGATTTACTTAAGGAATACCCGATCTAAATGGATTTAAATTGGATTTCTCCTCCCTTTCTAGACATAATAAATCACAACAATTATCATTGATGAGGAACTTTCTTCTACTGTTGCATATGTCTAACTTATTTCTCTCCGATGACGGTATATTCAGCATATGGAGTCTTCGCTTGACACGATGCTCCAATAGTTGGAACAACCAAGAAACAGCTGCCAGAAACTATCCAAACGTTTTATTATATAGCTAAATTAAATTATTAAATGCCCTTGTCAAATCTTGCCAAACTGCTGGCCTTTCCTTTTCTACTTTAGCATATACATACATACATACATACATACATACATACATACATACATACATACATACACCAACTCTCACTTTAAAGGGTATGCCTTTGCTATTCAAGAACAAGAAATAGCAACCAAATTCCTAATAAACAAACGGGACAGAGAGGCGGGCAAAGCACCACAATGTAA
>NC_068990.1:53592874-53594829 GCF_001194135.2 Octopus bimaculoides
AATTTAGCACATAAATACATATGCATGCATCTAGACATAAAAACGCATCCATAAAACAAACATACAAATCTGTGCATACACTAACACCAAATACTGCACACACACACATATGCACAAATACCTAGATGATGTTGATAAAAGTTCCAATGAAGGAGCCTTGAATCTATGTTAGAGTCCGGCTCTTTCTCTATGGACAAGAAATACAGAAATGAAACTGATTGATAACATACATACATACATACATACATACATAGACGCCCTTCCCTATATTTTTTTAAAAACCGAACCAAGTTTTTTTAAAAATCGAATCAAGTTTTTTTAATATCGCCTATCACTTAACACATATGTATAAGTGCAATTCCGTAAAATATTCACGCTTATTTACGTGGCAGATATATGCAATTTAATTAAAGGTTGTATCGTATATACAGGAATTTTTTATTTTTGTTTATGGGGAAATTGGAAAAATAAGAGTGAATATTTATTTTATCCGTGCTGTGCATAAAGTATATAAAGTACATTAAGTAATTTTCCTATTCTAATTTCTTTCAATGAGTAGTAGATGAGCGACTATCTTTCCATACAGACACAACACAGGCTACGCTTTCTGCCTTTTTGTGGGGGATAAACTCTTCAGAAATAACCCTATAGGTTTACTATTAATTCCGTGAAATATTCTCGGGTCCCGCTCGTATAAATTAATGTATATTCTATTAAATAATGAAATTATAATAAATTATAGCAATTAAATTGAGAATAAATTCAACGTTGCTTTCTTATTGAGGTGTTTGTATAATTCGCAATGCTCGCACAGACCTTCAAACATAGATGAGATCAATATAGAGGATCTTTAGGTTGAAATTCAGTCGATGACTGTTTGCATAGATGGC
This sequence comes from Octopus bimaculoides, assembly GCF_001194135.2. Lineage (NCBI taxonomy): Eukaryota > Metazoa > Mollusca > Cephalopoda > Octopoda > Octopodidae > Octopus > Octopus bimaculoides. The sequence continues at coordinate 53,593,765 of NC_068990.1, forward strand.
ATCGACAAAGGATAGGTTCTAGAGACATAATAATTATTGGGGTGGAGTGAGCTGGAAATTAAGCTTTAGTGCCGGGTTAGAAAAGGAAGAGAAAACAGGAACTACAAAAAGAAGAGAAGTAGAATGGTGTGTAGCCAGTAATCGAACACTGTATTCTAATATAGAAAAGTAGGAAGACTCTTAGTATCGATTCAAAGAATTAAAGAGAAGAAACATCGAAAAAGCAAATGTGTCGCAAGCTGAAACTGACTTTGAATATTTTTCAGACAATATAAATATATATAAACAAAATAACTTTATTTCATGTGATTTGAGACGTAGAATATGTAAACGTCCTAGTCACTACCAGATCGAATAGACTCCAATACGGCAACTGGGACTAATGTGCCCTGTCTGATGACAAAAAAAAGAAAATAGAGATAAATTCTTTGGTATGGCCAATATTTACTGCAAACGACCTATCGTGTTTTCTGAATGTTTTCATTTCTTCCCAGGAATTTAAACATTTACAGGTACATGCAGAGGTATAGAGAGGTGATATTTTGACCTAATTACAAGTAAATGATATTCAGTACCAGCAGTTAATGTACAAAGATAATTACTGTAGATGCAGAGGTATGTAGTACTCAGAGGTGTGTACCAACCCAATTCATAACAGTACGTTAAGACATTAACTTTAACCTTGAGATTTTTTAATATAGTTATGGTTATTTAATTCTACTATCGAACTCCTCCTTATTCTCTACAACTGCACAATGAGAACGAGCATTCTTGAAAAGGTGAAAGAAAAATATTGAAAAAAATTTGCGATCTTAATGTATCGGAAAATTGAATTAAGCAACAGAAAGGTGAATAAACGGAATGAAAATAGAGACGGTACAAAAGACTCGATTCTAAAAGTAAATAGAAACTTTTGATAACAGAAACGTCATTGTTGAAGAAATTAACCAGTTACACCCATCGATGATTTACAGTGAGTCAAGGAAACAAGAGCTACCGTTGTGTAACAATATGAGAAGATATACTGTAATGTAATGCATTATATATATATATATATATATATAT
>NC_068990.1:53595522-53598668 GCF_001194135.2 Octopus bimaculoides
GAGAGAGAGAGAGAGAGAGAGAGAGAGAGAGAGAGAGAGAGAGTCTGTGTGCCTATAAAATAATATATATTCCTAATTATGCTGACACTCTCGCATATCTAAGCATGCACTTGGGCATCTGTATAATAGTGTTTATGCATAAAGGTGTGTGTGTGTGTGTGTGTGCGTGTGTGCATGTGTGTATGTGTGTCTGTGTCTCTGTGTGCGTGTAAGAGAGAGAGAGAGAGAGAGAAAGCAATAAATCTCTTTGCGGAAATGCTTTGGATATTTCATTAGTTTTAAAAGCAGGGACAAGAAAACGGAATTGGTAAAAAACGAGTGAGAGGAGCGAGAAATAAAGAACATCCGGGGCGGGGGTGGTTATAGTGAAAAAAAAAAGATCAGTGTAGGTAAGAGAGAGTGTGGTGTGAGAGAGAGGAAAGAAAAGGTCATAGAGTGAAGAAAGTACATATTGTAGAAAATACAGTTTGGTTGGGGAGAGAGGAATGGGGTGAAAGGTTGTGGTAAGAGGAAAAGAGGAGAGAAGGAGAGCTGACAACGACGATGACAGAATATGATGAGAGAGGATTTACGGTGCTGGTGGGAGTTGAAGAAGATCCTACCTTTTCTTTCAGTAATTTACTAAGGCATTTCAGTTGGAAATAGTAGCCAACTTTTTTTTTTTTAATGGCAATCTGCTGATTTAACTAATGAAGAGCATACTATATAGTGTAGTCCTGCAGATCTACAAATAGATGGGATGGTCATGGTTGGAAAGGAGATGTTTAGTACTGTCATTTTACCATCGCAAAAATATAAAATGAAAGGCGGGTGAGGAGGGATGGGGAGTAGGAGGAGAACGACTGAACCAACCATAATTTCGAAATGTAAACCATAAAGATGACGATATAAAAAAAATTGAAGAGGCTGTAGGGACAAAAATCAGTGGTTTTTAGCATAGAGCCAATGACATGCATTGAATCAGCTCCAGTTTATGACAGATACTTAATTGTATTGACTTAGGAAAGATGACAGAAAAGAAAACCGTCAACCGATCGAATTCAAAGCGTAAAAGACTCATTTTGCTGGTCGCTCTACACATTCTGCCCTCATAATAATAATAACAACCATTTCTACTATAATAATTCTTTCTATTACAGGCATAAGGCCTGAAATTTTGGGGAAAAGGAGCTAGTCGATTACACCGACTCCAATACTTGACTGGTACTTATTTTATCGACCTCAAAAGGATAGGAGCAAAGTCGACCATGGCGGAATTTGAACTCAACGTAAAAACGAACGAAATACCGCTAAGCATTTTGCTCAGCGTATTAATGATTCTGCCAGTTCGCCGCCTCCAATAATAATAATAATAATAATAATAATAATTACAATAATAATAATATCCAAATATATGGTACCCTAGGCATAACACTTACATGAACTTCTAACTTGTTGTCTCTTGAGGTCTCTGGGTGAGACTTGGATCCAACTTGTACAAATGCAAAACAAAAGTCAAACATAAAATAATAATAATAATAATAATAATAATAATCCTTTGTATTATAGGCACAAAGCCTGAAGTTTGGGAGACGGGGATAGTAGATAACATCGACTCCAGTACTCAACTAGTACTTATTTCATCGACCCCGAAAGGATGAAAGGCAGAGTAGACCTCGGCTGAATTTGAACTCAAAATGTAGAGACGGACGATATGCCGTTAAGCATTTTGTCCGACGAGTTAACGATGATGAGGATGACAGTGGTGGTGGTGATAATGATGATGATGATGATAACAATGTACCACATGCCGGCGTGAACATCACCTCCGCCACCACCACCACCACTACCATCACCACATCATCATCATTGTGTTGTTATGTTGTCTTCAATGTCTACTTTTGGTATCTGAACTAATGTAAGGTAAGGTAAGCTCATCGGTTCTGTGTCACATGACCAGTTAATCCTCAGCAAAAATTGCAATAAACTCTACTTCAGCTGAGAAAAAGAAGAAAAAAGAACAAAGAAATATAACTGCTGAAGACCGGCTGTAACCACAACAACAAATGTGAAATAGTAATGTATGCCGGGATGAAAGATGAAGAAGGAGATGGACAGAGAGGAAAAAAGACAGAAAGATAAATGAAAGAAGAACGGGGGAAATAAAAGAAAAAGAAAAATTATTGATTGTATGAAAAATAAGAAGAAAGAAAGGTAGACGGGAAAATGAAAGGTAGTCAAACAGACAGACAAACAGCCAGACTGACAAATAAACAGTTAGGAATAAATAGAGGAAGGAAAAATATAATTCGAGAAACAGTTTATTGAAAATGACTGAAAGGTAAAAAGTAAGAAAGAAGATCCAAAGGAAACCAAAGGAAAGAAAGAAAAGAAGATGATGGGTAAGAAATGAAATAACAGAGAGGATAAATACAATAAAAAAAATACAGACAAAAAGAACTGAAATCCATCGGAAATGTTGAGACGAAATACATATAAAAGAGAAATCTCACTTTATTGTCTTAAAAATGGACACATTCAGTTGTAGATATAAGAAAAGACGGGTTGGTCACAGCTGGAACGTATTAGATCATAAGTCTACTCAGTCGAAGGTGGCCAGGGACTAAACAGCAATAACATCAACAACTCCAGCAAAGAACTAACGATGGGGCGAATCTACCCCCGACCACGCCAACCTGGCCTCCCGAACCATCTGAAATTAACAGCCATGAAGGCTTCTATCAAAATATACCCAACCTCAGATGACACACGCGCGTGCATACACACACACACACACACACTATCGCTTTCTCCACACAAAATGTTTTGTTACTGAAGTGTTTCCAGAGGAACCGACATATAACCAGTATTCATTATGGCTTATCATACTGCAGCATATACATTTAGGATTTATATTCGTGATACTACATGGTTAATCAGATAACGCAGATGCACAGGTTTTAATATTCATAGAGTGAATAAAATGATTAAATAACAGTAATAATATTCTTTCTAATTTTGCTACAAGGCCAGCAATTTCATGGAGAGGGGACAAGTTAATTACACCGAGCCCAGTGTTGAACCAGTACTTATATTGACACCAAAAAGATGGAAGGCAACATGCGTGCATGTGTATGTGTGTGTGTGTGTGTGTGTGTGTGTGTGTG
>NC_068990.1:53598750-53600333 GCF_001194135.2 Octopus bimaculoides
GTGTGTGTGTGTGTGTGTGTGTGTGTGTGTGTGTGTGTGTGTGTGACTGTTTGCCTGTCTGTATAATATAACCTGAATACACTAAATTTCCTACATGCAGCACGAAATCTATACACCGGCAAACGCCCCCTCCTGCAATAAACTCAACAATTAAACTATCTACATCATTCACCTACAGCAATGGGTGAATATATTCTTAAATTCAACTTTTAGTTACTCGTGAGTACTTTTAGGCTTTTAGGCTTCATTAGTAATTACATTCTCAACCAAAGCAACTGCACATTTTGTATAGCAAGTCCAGTCCTAAGATAAAATAATTCAAATTTGTCTTATTAAGAAAAAAGTTAGGTCAAAATACGTGAGGTCAAAAATGAGAGTGTAAGATGAAAAACTGACTTAAATCAAAATATCCTAGTTATTTGAAAAGAAATATATAGATTGAGTTTAAAAGAATGTGCTCAGTGAGATGACTCTTTTGATGAAAACCTCGTTAAAAAGTAATTGCTACGAAAAACGTTGTATAGCTTTAAGTTACGAAGAAAAATGACAACTCCCAAAAGTGACTTTCAATCAGAGTATCTCAGCTATTGTAAAAGAAAACTATACAATAGTTGTGTTCAATTAAGGAGCTCTGTAGGATGAACCTTGTAGTGAAAACCTCATCAAAAAATATTAGCGACAAAAACAGTGACGTGGCGTTAAGTGACGAAAAAAAGTGATCTTTTTAATAAAAGAAGCATTATCTGGAGTGAAAAAAATGGACCAGAATGAAAAATGCGGACGGAGAATCCTAGAATATTCTTAAGAATTGAATCGGGAAAAGTTCAGAACAAGCAGTAACAGAATGAAAAATGCGACAGTGTGCTAGACTATTCTTATGTATTGAACCTAGAGAATTACAGGGCAAGAAAAACGAAATAAAATGCTTTAAATATTGCTGCTGAAGTTAAAATTTGCTAAATAGATTTCTGAAATTACTCATCAAATAGTGTGTGCATTTTTTGAAATATAATTTTGCTTTTCATTGCAAATTATTTTAATCCAAGTTTCTATTTTTATTTTAAAATTTATTTGTATTAATCTAAAGCATTCTGTGTTATTTTTAGTATTATATTATTTTTTGAATTCTACTTTCTTAACGAAACTTAGTATTCAAAAATTTTAGATGAAAGATATTGCGTTATAAAATTAAACTCATGTACAATATATGTAATTCTTTCGTCTGTCTTTATGTTCTGAGTTCAAATTCCGCAGAGATCGACTTCGCCTTTCTTCCTTTCGTAGTCGATAAATTAAGCACCAGTTGCGTACTAGGGTCGTACTGCCCCCCACCCCAAATAATAATTTCGTGCCTTGTACCTAGAGTAGAAAAGAATATATGTAATTCAGAAGAGTAAAAGATAGTAAAAAAAAACAAAAAAAACGAAGAATTCTATAAAGTTCGCATTATCAGATAAAGTATTTTCTATTTACAGTTAGAAGTATATTAAAAAAATCCAAAAAAAAAAACGAAATCTAATTAAGAAATTGAGAGCAAAATGTAGAAATGACACTTTTTTTTTAAATTTAGGGGTTATAATATA
>NC_068990.1:53600573-53608864 GCF_001194135.2 Octopus bimaculoides
ATATATATATATATGTATGTATGTATGTATGTATGTATATATTTGTGTGTATGTCTGTGTTTGTCCCTCCACCATCGCTTGGCAACCGATGTTGGCGTGTTTACGTCCCCGTAACTTAGCGCCAATAGAATAAGTACATGGCCGCAGTCAAATGACTGAAACTAATAAAGGAATAAAAGAATAAACTGATCATACTACAATTGAGTCCTTGCTAGAAACTTTGATACCAAACTGAAGTATAAAGATTAGTTTACGCCTCATAACACCAAACGTAAAAGCAGAAAAATTATCTGGTTTCAATCTGCCCTTCGTTTGAACATATCTACAGCAGTTGCTGAACAGTTCTTTACACTAATCAGTCTGTACTTCTCTCCATACATAGAAGCAGTGCTCGATCAGAGGTGACCTGCTACACACCAAAAACAACACCTTTAAATCCCTTCATCTCTGAATCCACCTGATCAACATATAGCGGATAGCATAACACAGAGGACAGTCATATAAATAGTATATTTAATACAAACTGGATATTGCTTACCGTATACCGGTATAAATTATACGGTGTGTGGGTGCGGGCTTCAAGTCTTACAAAAATAAACGCTTTCCTACCTCACGAAGCTTGTTTCTGACTACAATGACCCCCTTTAATTCTCTTCCTCTTTTCCCCTCTTTCTCTCTCTTTCTTTGTCTTCAATTCCCCATGCTCCTGTTTCATTCTTCTTCCTCACCACAACAAACTACCTCTATGTTTATTTTTATCACACCCGTATCCCCCTCTGGGGGTCCCCTACAGCTATAATAGTTTCTGCCTTCCTATAGAAAGTACCTCCCATTTTCACCAGTGAGTTAACCCAAATGAATTCCCTTCTTAATCATTTTGTCCCTTTTGTTTTTATAAATTAGTCAATCTTTCTAGGTTCATTTCAGTAACTTCGAATGTGATATACAACTCTTGCCACACTGACAGATTAAAATCTAATCAGTTATTCAAATGTATTGATTATATCGCTGTCATTTTAAATAAAAGGCATGAATACTACGCAGTCTCAACTATTTGAGTTTTTATGGCTTGATCAAAAACAGAAGCGCGACGTTCATAGCATTTCTTTTTTGAGGATCATCAAAAATGATTCTCTCAAACTTGAAACAGATATGATTCGTGTGCTTAATAAAACTAGCGTGGACCTAACCAAAAGAACCCCTGGGTAATGTGACAGCGTTAAACCGGAAGATAGATCAAGATTGCATCGCAAAACATGAATAGTTTCTCTGGTGGGATTCCACACAGTTTTCGTCTACCAAATTTTAATGATAAGGCTGTAGAAAACATTTCATAAGGTACTGTGCAGAGGGATTGAACCTGTAGGATTATGAACTGTACGAAATCATTGTTTCGGACAAAAGTGAGCAAGATAGGGGTAAACGATAAGTAAACGAGTTTATAATCTAGGTTCGATCCCTGGCTGAAACTATTTTACTTCATGCATACGTCTAATACTCTTCGAAAAGGCATGACAGCCACATAATCTCATATTCTTTATTATATTAGAGAGTCTCTGTCGATAATTATTCAGCGTCATAAGCAGAATATGACAGCAGTAGTTATTTAACAGTATCTAATTCAGTTACTCGCATTCTGCTATAGAATTAGTATCATAGATTTGAACTTGTACACAAATCTTCCAACTTTAATTTATATCATAGACTTTATTTGGAACTTAACATTACTCTTCGGTAGATGCGTTGAATAAAGGTGCAAGTGCGATTGTACATTCGTCGTTTATGTGTGAGCACGCGTGTCTCTACGAGGATGTCTGTTCGTGATCTACCTCACACTCAATTGAAGCAACATTCCAGCCATTCCATCTACTGGTAATAGATTCGGTTCACTTCCCTGCGAGAATTTTAGTGTTAAAGTTTGCAACCACCATTTCATAGGTACATAGTTGTCACCAAGGCAGAACGACTGTCGTGCCTCCCTATCAGATGTATGTACGTATGTACGTATGAATGTATGTATGTATGTATGTATGTATGAATGTATGTATGTACATATACATACATACAATATATATATGATATATACATATATATATATTATATATATATATGTATGTATGTATGTATGTATGTATGTATGTATGTATGTATGTATACTCCTTTCTTTCTCTCTCTCTTAAGTAGGAAAAGACCAATATCAACCCGTCAATTAAGATAAAACACGAAATGTCAAATTCCATTTTTGTTTTCCTTCATCTCTTTCCGTTTCTCTCCCTATATTTCTCTCATCGTCCCATCTCTACCTTTCCACAGTTCTTGTTTCTAGGTTTTATTGTTTTCTACATTGTTTTTTTTTTGTGTGTGAGTAGTTATTAGTTGATAAATTCTTGAGCAACTTCAGGAATAGAGTGATTTGACTACGTCTATTAATCAAATGTAAATCCTTGATTGCATGTTTGTGACACGATTTCGATGTACATTGTTATTTGAACATTGTTATTTCCATCAGTAGCGTCTTCGAGGCAAAGAATAATAAACTTAGTTTCTCGTTATATTTACCCTGCAATGACGACATAATAACTTGAATTCTTTGGTTGATCCAGGCCGCTGACAGTGTGTCATTTTCCGTTCAGCATCCAGTGATATTCGTCATTGACTAAATGTGTTCATCTGCCGAAACAGTTCACATCCCCATACTGCATTTCATGAATTCAACGTACGCTGGCTCGGGTAGTTATATACTAGTTAATCCATAGCGGGTACGCTCACAGATGCTATTACTCCGGGTCAGATTAGATCTGGAACAATAGTGGCTAAAAGTGATTCCACACTCCTCAAAACTCAGAAACTTCCAAACCAGGGTTCTGCTACCGATACAGTGTAAAATCATACTCAAGACGGAATACATATACGTACATGAATACGCGCGCGCGCGCACGCACACACCACACACACACTTGTGCGTGTGTATGTGTGTGTGGGAGTTTGTTTATGAGATTGTGTACTAACATGTTTAAACGTATAGATGTGTGGTGTATGTAATAATACTTACATATACACAAGTGGATGTATAAGGGTGGTATAATACTTACAGAAAACCACATACTAGAATTAACACACACACACACACACGCGCACACACACACACACACACACACATTCACGCATCCAGAAATAAACACACAAACACAGTAACACACACAAGTGTGTGCGCACATATTTTCAGTTGCCTACGGGTAGACAAGGCCTTCACCCACCACTATTCTATTGAATAATACTATATAATAGAAACATGGCTGAACCCGAATTATGTTAGTCGACGGCGTATCGGAGCCGCTGCGTTGTCAGAAGTAATAAGCTGTTAAAAGGGATTTGCAATGGGTCAGGTAGGGAGATAAGAAAATGATGGGGCTGCAGTAGGTGGCAATGGTGGGGGATGATGGGAAGAATACGGTTGGAATGTGGGCAACAGTGGAATAATTTTAAGATGGTGCAGTCAACTAGCAAATTCAGATTACGCTGATTCGTTGAGAGAATCTGACGGATTTGTAGATAAAGAAAGATTTGTTGACGATAAAAGTTAATTAATGGTCTTTTGTTCGGGAGTGGGGCACTGTTGGCATTACTGCTCTCATTGTTGTTTCGTTGTTATGATTAAAAATGTTGTGAAGACGACGAGCAGGCAGAATCGTTAGCGAGCTGGTTGAAATGCTTACCGGTATTTCGCCCGTCGCTACGCTCTGAGTTCAAGTTCAGCGGGGGTCGACTTTACTTTTTATCCTTTTGGGGTCGATAAAATAAGTACCAATTGAACATTGGGTCATTTTAATCGCCTTCTTCCAAATTGCTGCCCTTGTGGAAAAAATTTGAAATCATTATTAAAAGTGCTGTGTTCTGCGAGCTGGCAGAATCGTTAGCTCTCCAGGCAAAATGCTTAGAATCATTTTGTAGTTTTTACGTTGTGTTCAAATTCCACCGAGGTGGACTTTGTGTTTCACTCTTTTTTGGGGTCGATAAAATAAGTACCATTTGAATACTGGGGTCGAAGCAATCGACTAAACACCTTCCCCAAAATTTCAGGCCTTGTGCCTATAGTAAAAAGGATTTTTATATATGTTGTAATAAGAGGCGAATTGAATCGTTAGAGCGTCGAAAAAAATACCTTGCGGAATTTCTTTCTCCTCTAAGTTCAAATAACGCCGTGGTCAACTTTGCCTTTCATCTTTTCGAAGTCGATAAAATAAAGTACCAGTCAAGTACTGGGGTTGATGGTATTAAGTAAATTGCTAGCGTTGTGTCTCACTTAGAAACCATTATTATTGTTGCTTTTATTGGTGTCGTTTGACCCCAGGTTAGCTCTGATCAAGAAATCCTACGGTGAAAATTGTCCCTGTCTTGGTCTCACTACTTTTTCTTTTTTTTTTTTCTCAGGCAGAGTATTTATGTCCTACTTTGTTCAAGAGGCTCTGATTTGAATGAAATTTGGTTGCTATTTCTAGCTGGTTACCTGACCATATAGAAGCTCCCAACCAAAGAAGTAGTTCTGATTGTTATTGTTATTGTTGTTATTGTTGCTGTTATTGTTGCTGTTGTTGTTGCTGTTGTTGCTATTGCAGGAACTTTCCTTTGAGGCACCAATGTTAGTTCACTAACAATTAGGGAAGTGGGAGCATGAACTGTTCAGTCGAGTGCCACGTTTTTGAAAAATTCCCTTCGTGAACGACATCACTGAACCAAGTCCGGTTAAACATGGTAATAGTTTCTATGTGGTGATACATCTAATGGCAAATGAAGGTGTACGTTGTTGTTGTTGGTGGTGGTGGTGGCGGTGCGGGGGGCACTGGTGGTAGAGGTAGTCGTGATACTTATAGTAGTGGTGGTGGTGTTCGTAGTGGTATTGATTATGTTTGTAGCGCTCGTGATAGTGATGGTGATCATTGTTGTTTTTGTTGTGGTGATGGTGGGAGCAGTAGTGTCGGTGGTGTTGATGGTGGTGATGGTTGTGGTGGTGGTATTGGTGGTTGATGATGACTGTGTTCAGTCAGGCCTGATCGAGCAAACACCTACAGCATAGGAGTTTTCGATCAAAGTATTAGCTATGATCCTCAGATCCAGCACAACACATATTCTATGTCACTCCTGACTTTTAGACTCAACTATATGCACACACCGATATGCTCCGGTTAAGCGTATACGATGTATAATGGCCGTTGAAACATACTTCTTGCATTCACATTTCTCTGATTTTTCTGTGGATATCATGGAGATATCAACTTGGTGGAGCTCATCTCTCTTCAAGGCAAAAGTAGAACTCATCTGTAAGTTGGTAAAACACTCAACTTTGCATTATTGAAACAGTCTTTACAGTAATCAACATTTTCTACTCTGTATTACGTATGTACTACTAGGAGTATAGGGCCGCTGGGAATGATAATATATAGTAACACCCATGACAGGTAGATATTCATTTACAATCACTACAATTAACTCGCCAGTTATAACTATTTTATTAAAAGATGTCCTGTCACCAAATACACTTCATTGAAATATTATACCCAATCCTGATGAAGTGCTTTGCTCAAGAACAAAACGCACCATCTGGCCCAGGATGTGAAATCTCCATCTCACGATCGTGAATACAACACTCTAACCACTAGGCCGTGCGCCTTTCTATATATGTTAAGTGATGTTGATCAAGAAACAAAGTATGTTTGTTGTCTGAATGTTCTTTTCTGAACTGGTTCTTTATTATAAATAGTAATACGTAGCTATAAGTTATCACTATTTATTTACTCTTATGATGTCACTTGTAGTAATAAGCTAGAGGATTCCCAGGCAGCGTTGGACTGCTGTCCCGTTCAGGGGAGAAGTAGTGATTTCGCTAAGCAGTACTATGAGTCCTTGAACTCGAGATAGTAATGTCCTGGGGGTTTCCTAATCATTATAAGGGTCGTCTGCGCTGGCTCGGTCATGTACATCGCATGCCAGACGGGAGGATCCAAAAGACCTCTTGTATGTGGAATTGGCCACCGGCACAAGAGTACGAGGATAACCTCATCTTCGTTTCAAGGACGTCTGCAAGAGAGATATGAAGTCAATAGATCTGGATGTCCTGAGATGGGAGGTGGTCGCAAATGATCATCCAAGCTGGAGACAAAAACTGCAAAAGGGGATGAAGCGTGGGGAAGAAAAATAGGAACTTACTACCAAAGAATAGCGCACTCGACGAAAGGAAAAACCAGTAACACCGGTAGAGAGCTCCTTCAAATGCAGTCGGGGTATGCGGAACTGCCACTCTTATGCGGGCCTTACTGCCAGAGCAGACGCTGCACCACCATCAGCAGTTGACACGATTTCTTCGGGCGCTGATCCATGGTCTCTCGAGACTGACTAATAAGGATAGGAGGAGAATTATATGTATGAAAATTACGTTTCCATGAAAACTTACTCAGGCCTTCTCTGCCCTGCATGTTACATTATAGTTTTCCGAAATCCTGGGATATGTTGGGATTACGTTGGTATTTAGGAGTGTTATTCAGGGTGGCACATTATGATAGACAGCAGCTGTGGCGTAGTAATTGGATGTAGATAGAAATTGGGGAAAAGAAAGAGATTACAGATAGCGAGATGGGGTGGTCATGAAAGAGAGACTTCAGGACATGAAGAAAGACATGCCGAGAAAATCCCGTCCCACATACCTCTGCTGCATGGAGTTGATCTTATCAATTTCATTTTACAAATGAGAATAGCTGAGACGGTAGGTGAGGGTGTAAGACCTACTCAGGGCCGCCTGCTACATGAACATTTCATAGTAAAGCGGGAAGTAGTGTATTTGATGTAAAGCAAGAAATTCTAATTAATTCTGATTTGGTTCGTAAGTTGACAGATAGAGGTTAATAGGATGAGAGAGGGAGAGAGAGAGAGAGAGAGACGGAGAGAGAGAGAGACGGAGAGAGAGAGAGAGAGAGAGAGAGAGAGAGAGAGAGAGAGAGAGAGAGAGTGAGAGAGAGGGAAAGAAGAATGGAAGGAGATGTCATGGTTGGATAAATATTAAGGTCGAAAGGAGAAGAAATAGGTTAGAAGGGATTGGAGTAAAGCTACTACCCAATAGAAGTAGGGTGAAGTGTTGAAATCAGGATGAGATAATGGAGTAGTAGGCGTTGGGTGAGGGAGAGGTCGTAGTATAGAACAAGTCGAAGAAATGGTAGTATATGATAGGTAGGGGTTAGGGGCTAGGTTGGTAGTGGGAAAGTTGAAGATGAAGAGGGCTCAACACATATACATATACATTTACGTATATTCATACACATATATATGTGTATGTATGTATATATAATCTCTATATATAAGTGTGTGTGTATGTGTGCATATATACGTATATATGTATATGTGTTTCTGTACCTTGATATATATGCATGTATGCATATATGTATGTATATGCGTATACATACATATATATGTGTATATATATATATATATATATATATATATATATATATATATATATATATATACACACACACACATATACATTCATATATATACACATATATACATACATGTATATACATATATCTATACACACACGCATAAACACACATACACATTCATACACACACACATACGTATACACCTTTATGTATGTGTTTCTGTACCTATATATATATATATGTATGTAAACTATTGGAGAGATCCCTCAGTAAGATGATAAGATGATGATGTCTCCACTGTTTTCTCGTCTATCGACTAAGACATATTTAAGAGCTCAGTCACGTCTTCATCGTGTTTTGCCTCGTCTACGAAAACAGGGTTATTTGTAGTTGCCTGTATCCGTATACATTGCTCAATCAACGATACAAGTCTTTGAAAGATAGATTTAACGTTTGAACTTCAACTCAATCTTCTCCGCGCTCCCCCATCATCTTTGTACTTGTTCTTCGTACAGAGAACCTCCATACTTCTGCAATGGAAACTCAGAACTCAGCCTCATTCACTGCGCGTTGGCAGAATTGAAAGAGCCTCAGACAAAATTTTTGAACTACTTGGCAAAATTGTTAATTATTAATTTTATTACTAATTGGCAATTCCCTGCCCTATATCTGTATATATATGTTGTTGTACTTGGGGATGGTCATATTGCCAGTTTAGCCAATAAAAACACACGCACTGTATATTTGGTGTTAATTTGCTTCAGCTTTATATTACATTAATCTTAATCTTATTTCGGCCAGAGTTCTTTCGTCACACTTCTGTGACCTCATCAGTGGTCCTTTGTTTCCTTCTTTCTTATG
>NC_068990.1:53613619-53616183 GCF_001194135.2 Octopus bimaculoides
TAAAAAAAAAAAAAAAAACAGAAGTGAAACATAAGATAGTAGACATTTCACAGAAATAAACCCACAATCCCATATCGTTTTTATTCATCAACTATTGAGAAATGAAACCATCCTGTGCCCTTATCCTTAGACTTACTAATTACCGAGAGACAGGCCCTCGTGGAGGTCCCACATTTTCTAAATAGCCAACACTGCCCACCCTTTCACTTTTTTCTTCAACACCAGAAAATGCTTCATCCGTAACAGCTACTCACCTTCAAATACTAAAATACTACTGACATTGCAAAGATATATCTACCCTTCATTTCACGTGCGCGTGCACGCACACACACACATACACGCACACACACACACATACACACACACACACACTCACGCACTCACACCCACCCACTCACACACACACTCAGTAAAACACACACACACACAAACATACATACACACACTCTCACACATGTACACACACCCAAACACATTATCAAACACATACATAAGCACACAAATGCACATATCTACAAACACGCATACAAACATACACTCATACACCCTCCCCACGCACACACACATTCGCAACCACGAATATTTCGTTAAAAAAGTATGTATTAGCGACAAAGGCACTATCGATACCGAGAAGTAATATTTATTCCCACTTAAACTTGGATGTTCTGTTAGAACAAACTATACAGCAGAGATATCATGAGAGAAACTCTGAAATGGGTTTTTGATGCCAAATGTACCAAAAACCAATTTCAGAGTTTCTCTCATGATATATACTAGCAGGGAGATAAATCCCCGACATCTCCAGCGCCGAGACCACCAGAGTACGTGATATCAACCTTCCTTCGTCTTATCACTAATGAACGCTTGCCGCCAGCGATATCTGGAAAAACAGTGCCAGATCAAGGAAGGTCAAAATCATGTAATCTGATGGTCTCGGTGCTGGAGATGGCAAGGATTTATCTCCTCGCTGGCGATATAAGCAAGACAGAATTATGCATCAAAAGCCAATATATGAGTTTTTCTCGTGGTAGCTACAGCAGTATATTCTGTTCTAACAGAACACCCACGTTTAAGTGGGGATAAATATTACACATATTTCGGCTTCATAAAAAAAGACTTACTTTTCCAATTCCCTGTATGACTTAGAACCAGAGCGTGGACGGATGGTAAAGCGGTACCTTTCGCAAAAGAGGTCTCGGATTTGACACTACTGACTGTCTTCTATTATAATATCAGCATGACGCATTCCTTGTGATTAAAACTAGATACGCAAATAGTATTGAGGTCAGGTCGGAGGAATTTTAATTCAAAAGTTCACCTATGACCATACACTGCGTCACGTGGAGACTCAGCCACTTACATGCTAATTCAAGAGGTTTAGTTGAAAAAAAGACAAAATACTTATTGTCGAAAGCAATGGAGATCCATTTATACAACATTTTTTACGTGTTTCAGTCATTAAACTGCGGCTATGGTGGAGCACCGCCTTGAAGAATTTTTAGTTGAATGAATCGACACGAGTACTTTTCCCTTTTTAAGGTTAGTACTTAACGGTAGGGGGGACAAACACAGAAGCAAAGATACACACATACACACACACACACACTCTCTCTCTCTCTCTCTCCCCCTCACACATACACACACACATATATATATACGATGGGCTCCTTTTCAGTTTCCGTCTACCAAATCTACTCAGGCTTTGGTCGGCCCGAAGTTAGAGTAGGGGACACTTACCCAAGGTGCCACACTGTGGGACTGAACCAGGAACCATGAGGTTGAGAAGTAAGCCTTTTACCAAACAGTCACACCCGCACCTATATGTGAAACCTCCTCACATTTCTCTAACTAAACTCAGGTCGGTTCTAGCGATTCTCCCAGATTTCCTCACAATTTTAGTCCTGATACACATACAGAGGCAAAGTGACAGACAGATAGACAGATAGACAGACACAGACAAACAAACAGACTGATAAATAGATAGATACGCCTGTA
Organism: Octopus bimaculoides; assembly: GCF_001194135.2. Taxonomy (NCBI): domain Eukaryota; kingdom Metazoa; phylum Mollusca; class Cephalopoda; order Octopoda; family Octopodidae; genus Octopus; species Octopus bimaculoides. Next base: position 53,615,615 of record NC_068990.1, read on the forward strand.
TGTTTATTTGTGTGTTTATATATTACAGACTAAAGTCTTGAAGTGTTTTGCATATGTTTATAGCTCCATTACTGGCTTGGTACTGAGGTCATTCAATCGCCAACTACCTCAATAAGCACAGAAATATTCACTTTATAGTCGTAGTTTGGCTGAAGATTCCTCAGCAGTTCGCCATAGATATTTTCTGCTTTGCTTTATGCATATGTTTATATCTGTCTGTCTGTCTGAAGATATATATATATATAAACATGTTTATATGTATGTGTGTATGTATATATATATATATATATATATATATATATATATATATATATATATATAAATGAAACATTCAAACACTGAGATTTGAAATTAGATGTTACTACTGTTCATATCATCTGTGGATAAATTCTAAATTTGATGATATCACCAGCAGTGACATGCATGGATCGCAGTTATAACAGCTTTAAATAGCTATGAATTATAAATTTGCACGAAGCAAATTTATATATATACATATATATATATACATATATATATATATACACATACGCACATACATATGTGTGTGTGTGTGTGTGAGGGTGTGT
>NC_068990.1:53616633-53620329 GCF_001194135.2 Octopus bimaculoides
GTGAATTCAAACAAAGAAGAACAAACAAGAAAATACAATAACGCGAGGACGTGGTACAAGTAATGTATTATCAGACGCTTAGGAAAGGAATGAAAGAGGATTTAACGTTTCGAGCAAAGCTCTTCTTCAGAAAAAGAGGAAAGTCCAAAGGAAAGGAAGACGGAGGAAGAAAATCGCCAACGATAGACACATGGTTACATTTTGAAATGACCGAAAGGGAATGGGGGAAGAAAAAGTTCTTTCTAAGACAGAAGAGTGCAAGAGAAGGAGATATATGTGGGTATATGCATGCGCACAGATCTGTGTGTGTGTGTGTAATAGCACGTGTATGTACGTGCGTCTGTGTGTGTGTGTGTGTGTGTGGTTTTGGCTGTTTATATGTGCGTGTGTGAGCGAACTTTGTGTCGCTTAATGTCGTAGGAAGAATTTATAGTAAGAATTTTGGGTAAGAGTGGCTGTCTTTTGTGTGTCTCCCTTCACATGTGCGTTAGAGAATGATCAGTAGAAAGGTGCTTAACTGGTAGTTTGAAGTATGTGTGTGTTCGTGTATGTATATGTTGTGTGTGTGTGTTTTATGTGCAGTGTGTGACTGTGTCTGTGTGTGCGTGTATGTACACACACACATAATGCATACATACATACATACATACATACATACATACATACATACACACATACATACACACATACATACATATATATGATATGCATATATATATATATATATATATATATATATATATATATATATATATATATATATATATATATATATATATATATATATATATACATGCATATATACACACATACACACACACACATACACACACACACACACACACGTGTGTATATGTATCTATGCATGTATATGTGTGTATATATATGTATGTATGTTTATATGTAAGTAGTATATCTGTATAATGCGGTTGTGGCAGTATACATGTAAACCAATAAGCAGAGATGTGGTATTAGAATCGCGAATTTACGAGCTAATTGGTAAAATGATGATCATGATGATGATGATGATAATAATAATAATAATAATAATAATAATAATAGTAGTAGTAGTAGTAGTAGTAGTAGTAGTAGTAGTAGTAGTAGTAGTAGTAGTAGTAGTAGTAATAAACGACGTAAAATCTAACAAGTGTGTGAGTGGTGGGGGCGGAATTCTAGTCAACTGTAGCTTTTATGACGTAACAGTAACGCTCAACAATTCAGCTGTGAAATACGGAGCCAAGCAAAATGAAAAAGCAATAAGCTGTACAGGATTCTGGACACAGCTGCTGTTATCTCAATTTATAAGCTTTATAGGAGAAAGATTGCCATCACCGTGACTAAAGAATTTCCTTGTATTTCTGTACCTTAATTGCTACTTCAATCTCATTGACTATTTCTACGACTAGCGCATATCTGACTACAACCATTAGGTAGAGAGGGTCCTCTAATTCCCAGAATTTCTAAAAACTTAAAAGATCTATTGAGGGAAGCGATAACAATTCTAAATCCTAAACCTGGTTCAGAAATAATTTGCTGTTATTAATAGATGTCTCCACAAACCTACAGGAATTCGTAAGACCGTTATTTCGTTCAAGAATGGGTAGCGATAAGTAGCTTAGATATTTCTTATATTGCTACACTATCGATCTGAGAAAAGATGCGATATCTCTTCTTCATGATATGCAGTTGTATACAGAGTCTCTAGTAAGGACCTGTTTGGTCAATATTTTTTCAAAGTAGCTATTCTAATTCTTCATATGCAACCCACTTTCTCGGTTTGATCTTCGCTCCTATCCTCCTGCTACCGTCTTGTATTCCTTTAGAATAGTGGTGACCATCACTTCGGTGGCATCCGACACCATGACGGTGACGTTACTCACATAGTAGACACGGCTCTCCCAGGTCACTATTTAAAAGGGATGCCTCTCAACTGTTCTAAGTTTCGCACCAGTGGCTCCAGAGTCTGTGCGTACAGAAAGGACGAGAGGAGGCAGCCCTCATGGACCGAACGTGCGACGCGAAACGGTTCCGAGAGGTGGCCGCTTAACTTTGACCACAGACTAGGTCTCACTGTGCATTACAATGGTCCTGCGTTTGAAACGGGTTCGAACTCGACCGATTTCAGGACAACTTTCAAGTAACAAAAGTTGACTCTATCAAAAACTTTCAATTGATCCAAATTGATCATAGCCTTCAAAAAGCCAGCTTTGTTCCTAACCCTCTCTATGATGTATCGCACAAAGTGGACGTTGTCGTGGATGGACCTGTTCGAAATTGAGCTAGTTTGCGCTTCCCCAACTAGATCGCCAACAACAAGCATCAACCTTTTCTCTGACATGTTGGTAAAATTTTAAACTCTATTTATTAAAGATATGGGCAGCAACTTTTGAGATGAGATGTATTAGTCGATAGCATCGATCCCAGTACATGACTGGTACACTATTTTACTACCTTGAAAGGAAAGAATTACAGAGCCAAAATATAGAACAGTATTAAGAGTTATTTTATTCTGTGTGATGAGAAAAGGGAGTGGAATGAGGTGCGACAGCGTGGGACTTAGTGTGTGACGGTATGACATCAGCTAATGAAATGAGGACATGAGCTAGTTGTGTGTGTTTATGTGACCGAGCATCTTTGTATATTTGAGTCTGTGTGTGTACATGTGTGTGTGTGTGTGTGTGTGTGTGTGTGTGTGGGTGTGCGTGTGTGTGTGTGCGTGTGCATGCGTGCGTGCGTGCGTGCGTAAGAGAGAGAGAGGGAGAGAGAGTATGTGTATGGCAGGAAGTTTATCTCAAGATGATTTTCCAATGAAAATTACTCTGTGAATTACCTCCACAACGAACATCAAAGAACAGAAGGTGGGAGGTGCAGAGAGCTGAGAGAGAATGAGGGAGTGAGAGGAGAGTATAATGAAATAGAAAAAAAGTGTGAGAAGTACAAGGGTACATCTGTAAAAAGAAGGAATAGACAGGGATTTGGGTAGGGTTGGTAAGGGTTAGGGTAACGCGGGAGAAGGTTCTGGGTGGAGGTGTAAAACTATGTAATTAAATATTAACTGTTTACTAAGGCAAGCAGGTAAACATAAAACGGTAAATGTGTTGGTAAGAGGGGAAAGTAGTAGGGCTTATGAGATGACGTGGAAGTTACTAAATTAAAAATAGGGGCCGGAGTTTGATAATGAATTTCAGCTGCGAAGGGGACATTGGTTCAGAACGTAAACAGAAGCCAGAGAAGATCTTTCATGTCGTTTATATTTGCATTCGAAAAGTGCACTTGAGCTGGAGATATAACTATCACGTAATCTCATCCGACTCTTGTAAAACTTAGGGGTTTAGGAGTCTCTACCCAGCCTAGAAGTTAGTATTTATAAAGGAGATTTTTGGAGTCAGAAGAGTGTCTCTATTTGAGATTTATCTCAAGCAGAATTGAGGCTAAGAATAACTTCATTCTAATTAATCAATGAAAGATCCTAAGAATAAACTAAGCTCTGCGTATATGTGTATGTGTGTGCTCGTATATGTATGTCTATATATGTGTATGTGTATTATGTAAACAATGTTTTCAGTTGTTTTATTTTGTACTAGCAGTATAGCCCGGCTTTGCCCGGGATTAAGTTAGGATTATTAAGCTAATGAGGTTCTTTATCTCAAACCAAACTAAGTAACATCGACATCAAATTTGGGCAGAATCAGTGTC
>NC_068990.1:53620429-53624057 GCF_001194135.2 Octopus bimaculoides
AGAAGAAGAAGAAGAAGAAGAAGAAGAAGAAGAAGAAAAAGAAGAATACTAGAGTGCTGTGACACAGTAGATTGTTAGTGGAATCTTCTTTAATAGTCAAATGACCTGTTGTGATAGTAGCAGTAGTGGTTGGAATTGTTCTAAATTCCTGTAGTAGTTTCATCTCTGGTGGAAGCATTCAAAATAGGTTTATAATATGTGATAAAATATGCTTGTTTGCTAATGCGCTGATTATAGGTTGCATTGTCCCTGAATTTATAGAGGGGAAAAATTCTAAAGTTGGGTTGTTCGTTAGTGGCGCAAATATCGATGTGCTCCCTTAATCCTATTTTTCTGTATTCCCATATTTTAATCTTGGATCTATGTAGCGTTATCCTCTGGCGTAGACTGTTTTTAGTTTGACCAATATATTGCTCCTGACACCCTGAGCAAGTTAATACATATATTAGGTTTTCCGAAGCACATGTGAAGTTGTTTTTCACTGTGAAACGTTGACCCAGTTTGACGGACTTATTTTATGCACAAAGGTGATCACACAACAACGTGGATGCATCCAAGGTCTAAAGTTTAGTACTTGCTGGATTATATCATCATCCGCAAGCGCGACAACTATGAGATTTGTAATGTCAAGTCCTTTCACGGATAGGAATGCTGGACAACCACAGTCTAATGCAAGTACAATTCCGGATGATGATTAGAGTGAAAGAGAGAAGAGGGCCAGTTGGCATTCCTCGGCGTCTGAATGTCCACAAGATATATAATGCTGTATTGAGGAAAGAGCTTCAGACTCGCTTGTCCAGCATTGAAAATACTACGGTATGGGAAGCTTTTCGAGATCAGGTCCTTCAATGTGCTGCTGAAACACTGCGATATGCTACTGTCAGATACAGAGACTGGTTTGACGAAAATGATGCTGAACTTCAGTGACCATTGGTTGTAGAGCGCTATGCCCACAATGTATTGCTGCACAGAGGACTTTCAGCTGTGCAGCGAAGTCTAGCACATGCTCACTATAGCAGTGTACAATCACCACTGCAACGATCTCTCAGGAAGCAAGTTTATGGGCCTAAGAGCTCTACATCAGCTCCTTTGCTTTCCAAGGAGCCTTCCACTCTATTTACTAAATCAACAGAAATAACAGGTCATTGGATTGAACACTTCTCTGAACACCTGAACCATGAATCAGTTGTGGATGAAACAGTGATTGATACTATGCAACAAAGACCTACCTTTGGCTACTTAAATTCCACGCCCTCAATAAATGAGGTAATAATAGCAATAGATAAATTTAATCTTGGCAGGGCACGTGGAAGGGATGGAATTTGTGCAGAGGTCTTGCGATTTGGTGATGATTATATCATACAGTCCCTTCATGAACTTATTAGTGTAATCTGGAGGGATGGTGCAATGCCTAAGGACTGGAAAGATGCAATTATTCTTCGTCTCTTTATAGAAAAGGAGCTAGAATAATGTGTAGTAACTACAGAGGAATTACTCTACTATCAGCTGCTGGCAAGGTTCTGGAAAATATTCTTCTTAACCGCTTGCATGGGTGTCTCGTAAATTGTCCTTTCCGAATCTCAATTTAGCTTCCGATTTGGTAGAGGGACAATGGATATGATTTTCACTGCAAGACAGATGCAGAAGTGCTATGAGCAGAAATGGATCTTGTTCAGGTATTCATTGATTTAACCAAGGCCTTTGATCCTTTGAATAGGGCCTTGCTAAGGAAAATACTTGGCAAACTTGGATGTCCGGATCACTTTGTATCTATAATTAAATCATTTCATGATGGGATGAAGGCTTGAGTCAATGTTGGTGGTGGCATGGCGGGACTCATTCCTGTAGAGAATGGTGTCAAGCAGGGTGACATCCTTGCCTCAACTCTCTTTTCCTTGTACTTTGCTGCTGCTTTTATGCATGCTTTTGCTAAGGTTAGCTCTCTGGGAATATATGTCAGGTATCGATCTTCTGGCCGCCTCTTTAATCTGCGCCGATTTGCTGCCAATTAAAAAATTTTCCAGTCTCTTATTCGTGACCTCCTTTAAGCAGATGACAGTGATTTAATCACTCATACAGTAGATGACATGCAAATACTTATGAATCGTATTTCTGCTTCTTGCAAAGAGTTTGGACAAGACTGTTGTAATGTTCCAACCTGCACCAGGAAATCCATATGATGAACCAGCTGGTTGAAGGAACAATGCTGAAAGTGGTAGACAAGTTTGTCTACCTAGGTAGCACACTCAGCCGTTCTTGCTCTCTGGATGATGAAATATCTTTCAGGTTGCAGAGAGTAACTAATTCCTTCCAGTCTCTTCAGTCTCGTATCTAGTTCCAGCATGGCATCACAAGGCAAACAAAAATTGCTGTGTACTGTTCATATGTACTGACATCGCTCCTTTACCCATGTGAGACATGGACCCTTTACAAACGTCATGTAAAGGTTCTTGAACGCTTTCATCAGAAACGTCTGAGACACATTCTAAATGTTGACTGGACCTTAAGGACTCCAGACACACAAATCCTGAGAAAAGCCGATATTTTGAGTATTGAGACGATGGTACATAAGCATCGGTTACGTTGGACTGGACACCTTATTAGAATGAAGGATAGCAGGATCCTTAAACAGATACTATACGGGGAACTTGTTAGTGGAAAGAGACCCCGTCAGAAACCAAGGCTGCGATTTAAGGTTTGCATCAAGTCCTCATTGCAGGCCTGTGATATGCACGTTGTCTGGTGGGACGAGTCTAAAAGGCATAAGGACAGATACATTCCTCTCTGATAGAGGTCTCATTGACTTCTTCAAGTTTTACTTGAAAAGGAAATTGAGGGTGGGTGGAGAGGGAAGTGCTGTCATCAAGTGAGTTTATTGAAAAGTGGGTGAACGTTGCGAAAACGGTAAGAGTGGATGGTACCTCTCTAAGTCTAAGGAGACTGACTATGAGAGCAATACCTGTCATTGCCACAAATGGAGGAAGCAGGGTTGATACATTTGAGAGAGCACTTATTCTGCATGAAGAACTCAACTGTGCTGCTCGATAGCGCACTGCGGGTGTAGTGAATGGGGAAAGCTTGGTTTGCAATGTTTTCAGTCGTGTATGCTTGTCAAGAGCAGAGCTCATTAGCCACCAACAGAGCCGCAAATTCAAAATATAAGTTAGTCCTAGAGGGTACAATGTTCCTAAAGGTGTGCAATGGTCTTCTTCGGTCACGAGTGGACGGCTATCATATATATAGTCGCATTAATTTTTTGTTTTTATTTTCTTTTAGCCCTTTTCTTTTTATTCTTTTTGTGCTGCAGCTATTTTTCAGTCGCATTGCTTCGAAATTTGGGTTATTGAGTATTTTAGTCGGGAAACAAGGATGCATACACACATGCAACCATACAGACACAGACACACACACACACACACACACACACACACACACACAAACACGCACGCACACCCACATCCATACACGCGCGCGCGCGCACTCACTTCTACACGTTGCGTTAGATGGGCTGTTAACAGTTAAACGCACAAAGAAAACTCAGAACCAAACAGAAAAGAAAAAATGCAAAAATACATCTCACGGTGCAGAGCAAACGATGCAATTATTCTGCAGATTATTGTCCTTCTCA
>NC_068990.1:53624655-53626899 GCF_001194135.2 Octopus bimaculoides
TTATTATTATTATTATTATTATTATTATTATTATTATCATTATTATTATTATCATTATTCAGTATTGCTGTTGGTAGAGGGTTTAATGAAATCGGAAGAGCACCGGACTAAAACATTTTATCTTAATTGCACGTAGTTGTTACTTCTATTGCTGTTTTGTTATTGTTGCTGTTGTTGTGGTTGTTGTTGTTGTTGGTGGTGGTGGTGTCGATGGTGATAGTGATAGTGATGTTTTTCTGCTGCTTGAATTTGCACCAAAGAATATTTTACGCTTGTTTAGTCTCGAAAACATTTATGCAACTCTGTAGAAGATTGTCTGTGAGTACCACCACCACTACCACTACTAACACCCCCCACTCACACCACTACCATCAGTACCACCATCTCTATCATTAACGCTATCACCACCGCTATCACGACCATTATCATAATCATCATCATCATCATCAACCCCAACCCCAACCCCAACCCGACTACCACCATTCTGTCATTGATTTCGTCTGACTACTCCAGAAGGTTAATAGTTGAAAGTAAGAAAATGTGAATACAGTTGATTAAGTGGCCGGAATGTTTTCTTGGTAAAGGCATCCAAACTGTCTCTGCCAAATCCCTCTCCCACACATTCGACTTCTAACTGTTGTGTATTTATTGGTATATTTATTCCATTGACGGAAAAGAAAACACGTTATAGTTAACTATTTTAAGCTTTGGCACGAAATAAGTATAACAACAACAACCCAGCAACAACACGTTCCGATTATAAATCCAGATGAGGTCAACTTCACCTTTCATCCATCCCTAGTTGATAAGATAAAATGCCAGTGAAGTACAAATGTCAATGTAATTGACTAATCTCCCACCGCCACACACAATTACTAGCCTTGTGCCTAGTCTGTTGCCAACACCCTCTGAGCAGCGGATTAGGTATGCCGTGGCTGCTGATGCACAGACAGGCTCTTAGGTTGCGCCATCTGCAATGATTTCTGGACTGTGAGCATGTGTAGGCTCCGTTTGTGAGGCACGTCTTTCCGCAGCTTGTTTCCTTGACGGAGCTGCAGTTCTGGATGAAGAAAAGACGAAGTGTGGGCGCCTGGCTCCTAGAATATCATCAGGTACTACCAGTCGGTAACGCTTTAGCAATTTATAGAAGATTAGTGCGGGGAAGTATCACGACGTTCTCGGGGAGACTCTAGGCGTCAACGAAAAGGAACTGGCCTGATTGTTCCGGAGGACTTTCCGGTAGGGAACTATCATGGATAATTTCCAGATGTCCTCGGCCTAGATAAACTCTAGAGGCATGGAAGTGCTGTCAGACGAATTCGTCCGAGGTGCGCGCAGAGTGACAAAACTGTTCTGCATGCACTCGTTCAGTGTCCGGGCATTGCTGACTTGTAGGGTTATGTCGAACAGCTACTGTCATGTGTGGGACAGATCCGTCTATCGGCCGAGTCCATAGTAATGATTGCTCCATCGTACTCCTTTAATCGGATAGGCAAGGCAGTTTTCCATTTCCTAGTGGCTGTGGCGAAAGACGTTGTCTGGTGGACGAGTCTAAAAGGTATGAGGACAGATACATTCCTCTCTCGTAGAGATCTCATTGACTTCTTCAAGTTTTACTTAAAAAGGAAAGTGAGGGTGGGTGGAGAGAGAAGTGCTGTCCTCAAGTGAGTTTTTTGAAAAGTGAGCGAACGTTGCGAAAATGGTAAGAGTGGATGGTACTTCTCTAAGTGTAGATTTGTGAGTTGGAGAAAGAGAATTGGAGAAGGCACTTGCCCTTGGTGTTCAAGAAGATCTTGGACAGTGGGGTTTCTTGATTACCCTTAGAGGTCATCCTGTATCAGGAGGACTACATCTCTATCATACCCCCTTTTCTTGTCATTCTTTGTATACTATGTATATTTCCCTTTTTTTTCACTGTATACCGTGTATACTTACCCGTGTATACTTATCATTATTATTATTAAGGCGGCGATCTGGCAGAATCGTTTGCGCGCTGGATGAAATACTTAGTGGTATTTCGCCCGTCTCTACGTTCTGAGTTAAAATTCCGCTGAGGTCGACTTTACCTTTTATCCTTTTGGAGTCGATAAAATAAGTACCAATTGAAGACTGGGATCGATGTAATCGACCCATCTCCACCCCACAAAAAATGCTGCCTTTGAGGTAAAATTTGAAACCATTATTATTATTATTATTATTATTATTATTATTATTATTATTATTATTATTATTATTATTATTATT
>NC_068990.1:53629937-53635300 GCF_001194135.2 Octopus bimaculoides
ACCTGCTGTCGCGTGTGGGATGATCCGGCTATCAGCTGAATCCATTGTGAAGATTGCCCCACCGCCCTCTTTTGCCCGGGAGGGGCAAGCAATTTTTATTTGTCTAGTGGTTGTAGCGAAAGACATAGTATGGTGGACCCGTTTGAAAGGGCTGAAGACAGATACTTTCCTCTTTGGCCAAACCCTCATCAAATTTTTCAAGTTTCACTTGAAAAAGAAGTTGAGAGTGGAGAAGTAAGTGTTGCCTTGTAGCAAGTTTGTTGAAAGGTGGGTGAATGTTGGAAGAATAGCCAGTATGAAAGGGCCACTTCTGAGCGTGCATCTGTAAAAACAAGGAGAAGGGCTCTTGCCCTGTTGTTCAGGCACCCATGGCTTTTGTGGGGTTTTCCACGCGAACCTTAAAGCGCCTCCCCTATTGGGAGTTTTAATTTGTTCAATTTTTATTGTTATTATATTGTGTACACGCGGTAAAACCCATTGTATCTTCCTGTTTTTGTCTTTTATGTTGTTGTATGTCAATTAATGTTGTATGTCAATTAATGTATGAGAGCCCTTGTAGCTAATAAAAGAAGTAATAATAATAATAATAATAATAATAATTATTATTATTATTATTATTATTAATATTATTATTATTATTATTAGACAGTATGAAGAACGCGATGTGATGCAATAGATATTTTATTGGTTGAACGATAGTTCGATAGCTAGCATGTCTTTTCACTTTAAATTTTGAACTCGACAAAGACACACTGGCCGTCGAAATATCGTTCAACCAATAAAATATCTACTACAATTGCATCGTGATCTTCGTATTGCTTATTTACATTTGTGAAGAGTTACGTCAATCTTTCAAAATACCAAAATAAGTAGACTGAGATAATTGATTTTATGTTACATTGAATAAGAATTGGAACATTTAGAAATTACCAAAGCAGTCGGTTGTCTAAGGAAAATCGTAATATAAATTACAGCTTTTGCGTTTTATTCTTTCTTACAGTTGGTTTGTCAGCCCTGTTAGTTTCGCTAGACACCAGTGTTGAGCTCAATTCTGAGCCACTAGATTTTGTACCATTTAAATACGAATCAGAAAATGAGAAATCAACATTTCTATCAGTTAAAAACCTTCATCATTTCTGGAAACATGCAAACTAGAAAAAAGTTATACCGTACGGTTTTACATCAAATATATCACTATGTGCATCACAGCCTGACGATTCATTGCTTCAAAAGTTTAAATTGATTGGGGAGACCAATTGATTTCACATAATGGAAGCTATTATTGAACACTGTCGTTCAAAATTAGTATTGCTTGTTGCAGATATTAAGGAGATATTGAGTGTCCTTGAACAGGTATGTTCTAAAAATTGTTTCAACTATTTGTGTAATTGTTTGGTGAACTTTGAAAAAAAGGAAATTTCGTCTCTGAAGACAAAAAGGGAAAAGAAGCTGAAAAAGCTGATTTCCCATTCCTCAACATTTTGGTTGAGAGCATTTGCTTTGAAATATGAGAAGTCGCTTTTACTTTCGGGGCAAATGTTATGTAACAAACTTATTGACGCCGGGTTGAAAGGCATAGCGGAAATTTTCCTGAAATTCCAATACAACCAACCATTTTTTTCTCACACGGAATTTCTAACATACAGTCCACGCCGCATACTGTTCATTCATCACACAAAAAAACAATCGTTTTGTTTTGTTGACCAATTTTTTCGGAGATGTTTATATTTATAAGTTTTAACCTACCAGTACCACGGGAATTAACAGCACAAATAACAATGCTGTACTCACCACACACAAATATATTTCCTACAGTTCAACAAGTTCATATTACTAATCCCAGGTTGGCGCATATGAATGTGATCTTTTTGCTTTGGTGTACGGATTTGGACTGATTGGAAACGTTCCAGAGAAGTTTTTATTTGATCAGTCAAGAATGCAAGCATATTTAAGATTTTGCCTCAAAAACAATGAACCTGTTCCTTTCCCGAAAGTAAAGGCTTTTCAAATGCCTACATAACCCACAAAAGTCACTCACTTTCTATCACCCACCCAAAAATGGATTACTCCTAGAAAGACAACAAAAAATTATGACTTCTCACATGAACATTCAGAACAATTTTTATCACCCTATATGTTCCATGTTTTAAGAGAAGATTTCGAGCAAAGCACAAAATGTAGCCAGGAATCTAATGAAAGTCAAACTCTACAAACGACTTGCCCAAGACTCCGGAAACTACTTGCCCCCAAAATCCATCACACTAGAGAATAAGTCGGTCATGAATTTATCTAAACTAAAACTTTTATCCGACGGTGTCTCTGTCTTGGAGCTTGGACCGAGTTTCTGCCCAAGCACTAAGAATTTCGACAAGAATAAACTAGCTCAAGGGCTATTTCAGTTTTCCGCCGTCACAAACTGAGGGAATATTTGTTTTTAAAAAATGGTAGCGAGGAGTCAGAAAACCCAATGCTTTACTGATGTTACATGGATGTTTCTTCCTTATATCCCAATATTGACCACGATGAAGGGGTAGAAGCATGCATGGATGCCTTCGAAAAACAGTCAAGCAATAGTCTTCCATCTAATTTTCTCTGTAGGCTATTGAGGTTTGTGTTACAAAGTAACAATGAATTTTGGACAAAACTTTTATCACCAGATGAGGGGTCGCGTCATGGGTACACCCATTGCAGTTAATTATGCTAATATCTTCATGACGAAATTCGAGGCACAGTTACTGAAGACATTCAAATCCTTACATGTTCATGAACCAATACTCTAGTTACGGTTCATTGATGACGTTTTTTTTTTGTCTGGGAAGGATCGCAGGATAGTTTAATTGACTTCTTGCATTTCTGTGATTGTTATGCGAAAAATTATGGCTTTAAGTCCAACATAAAATTTACGTCTAGTTTTTCAAAAACTAGAGTTGAAGTTTTGGACACAAAGATTAAGTTTTCTGGACGCAGAACAATGACAGAGTTATTTTGCTAGCCCACGTCATCCCACATTTACCTCTACCTCCGCTCCGATAATCCAGATCATATAATTCAGTCAAATCCGAAATTCAAACTTTTGAGGATAAAACAGATTTGTACTGACATAGAGGATTACTGGAAACATGCAAATGCTTTTGTACACCACTATGTCAAACTCGGTTACAGTGAATCATGGTTAAAGGAAATTGCAAATGACATAGCTAAGATTAGCAAAGAAAGTCAAACTTTCACGCATAATTTTAGCAAAGTACAATATCTGACAGAATTCCTTTCGTGATTAACTGGCGCCGAGATTTCGCTCTTCGTATTGTTAGTTTACCTTTGTGAAGAGTTACGTCAATCCTTTTAAAATATAATAATAATAATTATTATTATTATTGATTGAGAGCGCAGTGCATGCCCCTAATAGCTGTCCCTAATAACACTGTTTTCTGCAGCTGTAACTAAACTGGGTTCATGCCTATTTCCTCTATCCATCTGTTCAAATTTTAGGGATAGTTCCCAATGCACCTATAACAAATGGTATACATTTTACCTTCACTTTCAATAGTCTCTGTAATTCAATAGCTAGGTCCTGGTACTTTGCTATTTTTTCTATGCTTCTCATATGACTTCTTTCATCATTTAGGACTGTAAAGTCAATTATCTGGCACTTTCTATTCTCTTTATCTACTTCTACCAAATCAGGCCTTCTAGCTTCTATTATTCTGTCAGTCTGAATGTTAAAGTCCCACAACATTTTGTATTTCTTACTTTCTATTACTTTACTAGGTTCATATTCATACCATTTACTAGTATGTTCAAATCCTAGCTTTCTACATAATTCCCAGTGGATTGCTCTCCCTAGATTGTTATGTCTTTTCTTGTATTCATTCTGTGCCAGCATAATATATGAGTAACGCTTTCCTCTTTTGATTTGCATGATCTACATTGAGAATCTACTTGGTTTTTGCCTATTTTGGCTTTTATCCAATTAGTCCTCAATGCTTGATCGTGTGCAGCTACTAACAAACTTTCTGTTTTCCTCTTCAGCTTTCCTTTCTGTAGCCATAACCATATCTTTGGGAATCTACCACGCAATGCCTTCTCCTGCCAGTCAGGTAATTTCTGTTCTTTTGTCTGATTTTTAAATTCGTTTGGTGTTTTGGTTGGTTTTCCTATGTCTTGCTGTGAGTCTAGCAGCTTTTAATAAACTTTCTTCACTATTACCTACATAGAAGTCTATATCTACTCTAGCTAACTCCAGTCTTCTCCTGACATTAACCCTCTTCCACCTTCCCTTCTAGGTAGGTATAATCTTGCTACTCCTGCCCCTGGGTGGAGTGTTCCATTCATATTGAATTCCTTCCTAGTTCTTCTGTCTAGCTTTGCTAATTCAGTTTTTGTCCAATCTACAAAAGATGCTGAGCATCTAAGTAATGATACTGCCCAAGTATTTACAGCCTTCACTAGATTCGGACCATTTAACTTTAACTTCATTAACTTCCTCACCCTGATGTACTCCTCAATTATCGTTTTCATTTCTGTAGTTGGCCCCCTGGCAGATTCTAATACTCCTAGATACTTATAACTCTCTCCTCCTTTGAATGATTTTAATGTCTGGCTATCTGAAATTGGATGCCTTCGCTATTGACTACTTGTCCCCTTCTCATGACTAATATTTCACACTTATCTATGCCAAATTCCATGCCTATATCTTTGCTGAAGAGTATAACAATCTACATTAATGAATCTATCTCATTCATTCTTACTAAAAAGCTTCAGCTCATCCATGTAGAGCAAATGGTTAATTTTTCCTCTACTATTTCTGAAATAATACCCTGCCTTTGCCTTCCTTAATACTAAACTGAAGGGGATCAAACATAAACCAAATATTAAAGGGGACAACGAGTCCCCCTGGAAAATTCCGCTTTTGAGAGTGTATCATCTGAGTATAGATCTACTTTCCATTTCTTCATTATTTCATGGAAATTGGCCATGAAGGCCTTACATAGAAGCAATGCGGGCTGGACATTTACATTAATGAAATGAGAAATGACAAAATGCAAATGTTATAAATGAGAGGGGTATTCGGCGCCCACCGACCGGAAACCCCTCGAAATCACTGTTCTTTTACAATTCAAATTACATACAGTCAAATCAAATCAAATCACATCAAATCAAATAATCAAAATAACATAATTTAATAATCAATGAATAGGCACTTAAGCCGCTTATACTTCTTCTCCGAGCAACTTTTTTGCAGCCCGCAGGCAAGCCTGCTGCGACAAGTCGGGGCCTATTCCAAAGAATTGAATATCTTTCTTTCTAAAGGAGGCCATTATCTGGAACAACTCTGAGTTGCTCAGAACCTCCGCGTACACCAG
>NC_068990.1:53635680-53636626 GCF_001194135.2 Octopus bimaculoides
TATCAGCTTCCTCCCACAATATGTGAGGAGGAACAAAATTTCCTCGCCCTCAAGGGGTTCGCTTGCAAATTTGCAAGCTTCCTCGTATTATTATTATTATTATTATTATTATTATTATTATTATTATTATTATTATTATTATTATTATCATCATTATCATAGACGTTGCACAGTATACAATATTGTGAGGTTGTTGATTGCAGATATTGTGTCTACCGGGAGTTTGTACTGTCTATCAAGTCACAATGAAGACCTCAGACAGACAGTACTTTGGGCAATATGCGTGCAATTTCAATTATTGCCGACTTTTGCAATACGTTTAGATTGTAAGGTATTTCGAAGGTTTTGAGATGCTTTTTCAGATTGGGTGGTATTGAACCCAATGCTCCGATGACAGTAAGGATAATCTTTATGTTCAACTCACGTAACTGCTTCATCTTGGCGATCCCAATTCTCAGGTATCCATATTTGTCAACTTTTACTCTTTCGTTTATGATGATGTGTTGATCTCCTGGCACTGCTACATCGATTATTAGGCACTCTTGTTTGTCCCTCCTAAAGGTTACTATATCCGGCGTTCGGTGTTCTAACACTTTGTCTGTCTGGAAATCAAAGTCCCAGAGGATTTTTGCCGTCCCCTTTTTGTTCATTACCTTTTCAACGAGTTTTAACATCCAGTCGTTAGTTGAGTCAAGATGTTAGGTCAGTCACTTGCGGTTGTTCCATAAAAAATTTCAAACTGGATCAAGCCTTTTGAGATCCCAGGGCTCAGTTCCACTGCATGGCACCTTAGACAAGTGTCTTCTACTATAGACTCGGGCCGACCAAAGCCTTGTGAGTGGATTTGGCAGGCGGAAACGGAAAGAAACTTGTTGTACATACATACATACATACATACATACATACATACATACATACATATGTATGTAAGTATGTATGTATGTGT
>NC_068990.1:53636818-53639919 GCF_001194135.2 Octopus bimaculoides
CACACATATATACATACACACACACACATATATATATACACACACACACCCACATATATATACGAGGTCTGATCAATAAGTATCCGGACTCTTGTCATAGTGACGAAGCTAAAGCACGCAGAGTAAAGTCGCTCGGCAAAGATTGACCCTGCACTTTGCTGTGCACGCGCAGTAGGTTTTAACGTTCTAACTCACTTCCACTGTTTACAGCAGTGTTTAGAAAGAAAGTGTGTTGCGTGTGATCGTCACATTGACCATGATAGAGAAAGTTGTCATGGCGATATCTGCTCAGAGGTCTAAGCAAAGTTGCAGAAGTTGTATGGAGAGGAGAAGTGTATGAGCTGCACACAAGTGTATGAGTGGCTCAGACGTTTCCAAGAAAATGCCGATATTGACGAATGTTCTAGGAGGCCCACAAACAGCAGAACTGCGAAAAACATCGCAGATGTGCGTGCAACTGTGAGGGGAAATCATGAAATCACAATCCATCAGTTATCAGAGGATGTGCAGATTAGTTACGGTTCAGTTCAGTTCATTATCAATGAAGATTTGGGTTTGAGACGCGTGTCTGCCAACTTTATGCCAAAACTGCTTTCAGCTGAACAAGAAGTTACTCGCCTTGATTGTGTCGAGAACGATGAAAACTTTTTGGAAACTTTGCGTAGGCTTCTAAGCAGGTATCGCTAAGCTTTTGGCAAATTTTGATGCAGATTCTCTGCTCAACTTCCTCTGTCATGGCCAATTAGTGTTCTAAATGAAGTGGAATGGTTTTAAAATGGAATCGAAACTGGCTCGAAGACCGCACTAGCTGACTAGGTGCATTTCTTGCTTAGTTCTTGTTTTGTCGATGTTCACTGTATTCGTTCATATAATAATAATAATAATAATAATAATAATAATAACAATAATAATAATAATAATAATAATGTAGTAGCAGCAAATCTCCACGTTAAGTTAAATTTATAGCTTACTAGCCCGTTGCAATACTGAACTATAATCGCCATCTAACTGTAACATTAATATACGAGAGACCATAAATATCTAGAAAGCTCCTTGATATCTTCAGATTATGTCCCCATTTCTAACATGTTTATGCGAAAAGTATTAGATAAGACGAAAAATAAAAACATTAGAGAGAATACGTAGTGCTGGTTGTAGTATTTTATTGGCGTTTTATAGTGCGTTTAAATTTGATGGCTGATAAAAACGTGCGTTATAGTATTGAAGTCATACATTTTGATTGTATACGGGCTTGCAAACAGAATGTATACATATATATGCATTCACACACACACACACACACACACACAAACATGCACATATATTTACGTATATTTACGTATATTTACGTATATATACATATGTATGTATGTATGTATGTATGTATTAGATCAAATAGTGGAAAGAGTGGGTATTTTCGAAAAAAACATGAATTTTTTATGTAGGATTACGAGCTGATTGAAAATGCACCGCCAGCATAGTGAACAAGGGAACCTTCGTCCTCAATATCTGCAGACGTGTTCAATTTCATCAGCGGTGCCACATGTGTAAAGAGTTCTTAATGGTTTTATAACTCACCCAGGATTTCTTTATTATCAGTCCTTTCTCACCTATATCTCTACCATACTTATGTCTAAGTGCTTTTTCCTTCCCTCTATAGTTCACAAATTACTGCCCGTAAAATAGTCATTTTGCCCCAGACCCACGCCATTGTTAAAATTGTTCGGGGATGGCAGTATTTCGTGTACCGGTTCAAAAGGGATAGCACATTAGATCAGCTTCGTTGTGCGCAAAACATTTCAAATGTGATGCCTTAACTCGGCTCTCTCCTTGATGCCCGTGATGATCATGCACATTTTCTGCGTTTTGTTTTTTTTTCAGTTGCTTCGGAGTTTTATTAGCTTCCTCTAACTTCCAGAGTTCTGAGCGATGTCTATGACTGGGGTAGTTCAACCATTACGAAACACCAGTACCTGATAGTCCACTGACGTTTCTGGAGTGAGGGTATTGAAATCCATCAGTGAAAATCCATCAGTGAAAATCCGTTCAAATCTGCCGGAATGTGTTAAGAATGGATACATACATCATTGTTTTCCTTCTCGCTGTTTTGCATACTCATAATGATTTGTTTTCTCTTGTTGTCCAAAAAAATTGCTCCATATGAAAATATTTTTGGCGGATTTATATTTTATGGCAATACTATCATGGGATACACTCGCTCGCACTCACACAGATACAGACACAGACAGACAGTCACACAGACAAGCAAACAGATAGACAGACAGACATATATACACACACACACACACAATAGCAACAGCAACAATAATCACTTTTCCTTTTATTCTCTACAATGGACTATTCATTCATAACAAGTTACAAGAATGGTTTATATAATATGTGGGGGCAGACATAGCTATACAAAAGCGAGAAGTTTGGGTAAAAGCATTGTTGAGTCATTAAAATAAAGCATGGAAAATTACAGAAAATAAATAAATATAAATATATGTAAGAAGTATAACCCACTCAAACAAAAGTGAGAAACCTTAAATGCTAATGGCGACGGCAATTACTGTAATGAAGGAAATAGGTAAGTATATACTTGTGGCAGACGGAATTATGGTATACGTGAAATAATGGATACGGAAATCACATAGGCTTTCGTCCAACTAGCGATTCACCATTATTGATAAAAATTTCAACGGAAGATGCACGCTGAGCAAGAGTCCAAACCATGATGGTAACTAAACAAAAACCAGTAAAACATTAGTTACATGAAGACACTATTATCATCAACGCCACACCAGTGGCTGTCTAAAATATGGGAGGTCTTTCGTCGCACCCTGGAATAGAGTGGTGAATAAATCGATATATCGAATTTGAAGTCTCTGTCTCTTTTGAATATGAAAATTTAAAAGTTTAAAAACCTTATAATATAAATATAAACTGTGAGAACGACCCTTAAGGAATCTAGTTAATGATCTCCTAAGGTAAGTTCTTATGCTATATTGGTAACGGTTGCTACATCCTCTGGAAAAATTATATATATATATATATATATATATACAGAGTGCGTCAGTTTTTTGAGAACGCCTTTTTCA
>NC_068990.1:53639968-53642091 GCF_001194135.2 Octopus bimaculoides
AACTTCTTTTTACCTTCTTTTTCGGATAAATAATGTCAGAAATCATTCTGCAAATGAAAGACATATTGTAATCGTTGCCTTAAAAGTGCAGCATAATGATTCAGAGACAGCTCGTTTCTTGAAGTCGCCCGATTCTTCGTTGCTTGAAAGGAGCTGGAAGGTGATGACGGTCATCCGACATCAGCAAATAAACGCAAAATGCACGCAAAGTTTCCAAATACCATTATAACACATAACTTTGTACAAAACACTCAAGAAATAATCCATAAAAACATCGGAAAGTCAATTAAAGAACCTCAAGGCTTCAGAATGCACCACCAGAAGAGTTGTACACGAAAACATCCGGTACAAGTTGTATGTGCTGCGAAGGGGTTAGTTTATGTCGGATGTAACAAGAGACAATCGCTTGATCCGTACAAAGCGCTTGTTAAATAAATTAAAACACCTGGAGGCTAGAATGCTTTGGTTTTTCGCCTATGATAAAAATTTCGATCAGGACCAAACGCTAAATCGAATGAACGACATAGTTACGTAGAGATCCAAATAAGGTTCTAACGGTCATGCATACTAAGTTTCTAGCAACTGCGATGGTTCTGGGAGTTGTTACCAACAAAGGAGATGTCATACCTCGTCACTTTTTTTCACAGGACTTAAGATTCATTGCCGCTGTCTACACAGCGGTGTTCGAGAAAGTTTTGAGGCCCTTAATAGACAGAATACACAACTGAAGGCTGTATATCGTCTCATGAGGCTAAGACAACCTAAGCGTGAATGTGTGCCAATCTCCATGATCATGTTCTAAACACATGACCACCTAGCTCACCAGACCTCAAACACTTGGACGAACTATGTGTCAGTACGACCTTACCTGACGACGTCGGTCGGCAGACTGATTACCGAGGGTCGTACCAAGTGGCTTCTAGCGGCGGAAGCCTGAACTACAACGGACTTGTCTCAGAGAGAACGGTTCCGGTTACTTTTGGGTACCCCCTCGTATACACACACACATAAATATATGGAGCACACACGCACACATCACTCCATACAGCGTATGTACGTGTTTACTCATACAGAGTAAACACATACTCGTAGTATTTACTCACAGGCGCTCCCATACGTACACATATGTACGCGTGCTGCCATATGTACTCACACACATACGCTCACATAATCACATGCTTGCGCACACATTCATAGAAAGGTGCTCGTCCATACATACACATACACTTACACATATCATCACTTGCACACACACACTTTAGCCGCCAGGTTACTGCTATGTGCTCTTCCATTCAACCACTTCCCTCCAGTCAATTTGACATGCGAAACCGTTAATCCAGACACGATTTTTTCTTCTCCGTTTTCTTTCCTCATTCTTTTCTCTCGAAGACAGTAAGCTCGAAACGTCAAAGACTTTTCCATTTCTCCTGAGCTTCAAACAAACACATCTTGTTTGTTGCTCTCTCACCCGTCTCTGTCTATTTTTTGTTGTCGTTTGTACATTTCAACCATATATACATGTATGTATGTATAAACAAATAAATGAATTACCACTTAAGACATTTTAGTAGAATAATTTATTTATTTTTACAAGGAAAAGGTTGATAGGGACATCGAAGTTTCGGTTTACTAGCCATCAATAGATGATGTAATCCTAGATACACAAAGAAAGTGAAAAAGAAGGTGGGATAGTCACCGACTATCAAAAATCTACTTGATCAGAACAGCTCAGGGGGATAAACAGTAAGATCATCATTATCTATAACAGCAACAGCAACATAAAAGGTATTTCAAATGAGTACTTCAAAGCACCTTTATTTTATTACTATTTCACCTCTAGTTCCAATACGGCAGTAACAGCTTTGAAATGGAGCTTCTTTCTTCCTCCATCTCCTCTCTGCTTCCACTACCACTCTTCGCACTAAACGACCTTCGTCTATTTTTCCTGGTATATCCTCATAAAATACATACGTAAATACGGACCTACGTACAAACAAACGACGTTTATACGCTCTCTCTATTTGACGCACACACTCACACACATATATAAACACACACACATACACACACACACACACACACACACACACACACACACACACACACACACACACACACACACA
>NC_068990.1:53642285-53646982 GCF_001194135.2 Octopus bimaculoides
AGAAGAAGAAGAAGAAGAAGAAGAAGAAGAAGAAGAAGAAGAAGAAGATAATCATCTTTATTAAGGCGGTGAGCTGGCAGAATCGTTAGCACGCCGGGCAAAATGCTTAGCGGCATTTCGTCCGTCATTTGAGTTCAAATTCTGCCGAGGTCGACTTTAATTTCATCCTTTCGGGGTCGATAAATTAAGTATCACTAAAACACTGGGGTCGATGTAATCGACTAGTCCCTTCCCCAGAAATTTCAAGCCTTGTACCTAAAGTAGAAAGAGTTATTATCATCATTATTATCATTAAAAACAGCAACAACAGCAGCAGTAACAAATGAAAGGCCCTGCAATAGTACATCTGAGATTTGTATGTTGTTATTTCCTCTTCCGGGGTTCAAAATAAGAACAAAAATATCGAAACAAACACATACGTGCACACATACAAATGCTCATGTACACGCATGCACACACACACACACGCAGACACACAAATAATATATACATATTACACATAGATACACGCAAGCACACACACACACAATATACTTACGAACGTACCTTTATGTGCTTAACGACAAAATCGCGTTTGCACTGATTTCTAATTAAGACATAAAAATAGAAGGGGAGCGAGAGAGAGAGAGGGGGGAGTAGGGGGAAAAAGCAACAATGAATTATTTGGCTTATGTTCTAACATAGAAAGAATAACGGCAGCGATGTTTGCTAGAGGTCAGCATGACCCAGGATTTAGACATAGCTGAGTGATTAAATAGTCGGGTTGTTACTGGATTCGATCCAAGATAAAAGTTTTTGTCATAATCTTTGACCTACGCTAGCATTGTAAGTGTGTTTGGAAAGACAGAAAGTTTTGCCAATTGACATCTGTAATTTACGTGATTAATAGTTAAACATTTCAGTTTAAATATAAGTTAAATTTGAAGAAATATCAGAATTAGTTCTTACTCTGTACAGGTTCAGACTACTGTTCAACAATGTATCGCTGACTGAAAACTGCTAACCCTACTGCAATGTTTAGTGATCCCAGTCGAGGCTCTTCTTTGCCAAGTTTTAACCGTGCAAATTTAACAGAAAAACAATCACAAGTATGCGAAGTAGCAAACAAAGAAATTCAGGAGACATTAGATAAAGAGACAACAACAGTTTTACGTGATGAGAAACGCAAACGAGGTGAATACACAAAATTCACTACAACAGAACAATCAGACATAGTTAGATACCCAATACAACACGGCAATATGGCAGATACCCGTCATTTTGATAAAATATACGGTTGCCCTGTGTCTGAATCTACTATTCGTGGTTACGTCAAGAAATTGAAAAATGAATTAAAGTCTACTAAAAACATTGATGATGTATTTGAGTTACCACCAGCAAAACGCGGCAGACCACTTCTTCTGGGCGAAGATCTCGACAATCATATGATACATAATATCAAGAGTCTTCATGATAGTGGTTCGATTGTTTCTAAACCTATTGTGATGGCTTGAGCTCTCGGCATCGTGAAAAATCAAGACCATACTCAACTCAAAGAATATGGAAGTCCCATCGACATCTCTGACTCATTGGCTAAATCCATACTGAAACGCATGGGCTTCGTCAAACGCAAAGGCACTAAAGCATCAAAAACCCTGCCATCAAACTTCAAAAACATTAAAGATGACTTCCTCGATCGTGTACAGACTATCGTTGAAAAGCATAAAATCCTCCCATCTATGATTGTCAACTTTGACCAGACTGGTCTTACTATCATCCCCGTCAAAGAATGGACTATGGAGCAGCAAGGTGCCAAAACAAGTACCAATATACGGAGCAAACAACAAACGCCAGATAACTGTAGTACTCAGAACATCAGCAACTGGAACATTTTTACCCTTGCAACTCATCTACCAAGGGAAAACAGACTCTTGTCATCCTTCATTCAAATTCCCCAAAGATTAGAATACTATTCATTCTGAAAACCAGAGGACTACTGTAAACACTATGGTCATCTACATTAAGAACATTCTTGGTCCATACTTCGAAGATCAGTGAGAAAAATTCAACCTCCCACTTGCACAGAAAGATCTAGTCCTTTTACATGTTTTCAAAGTTAATCAGACAGCAACCGTTCAGTCTGCACCCAAGTCGCAAGGACTTGAATTTTTTTACATCCCTGCTTCATACAGAAGCGAACTCCAGCTTCTTGATATTAGTGGTAACCATTTTTTCAAACAACAATTAAAAGAAAAATTCATTTTATGGTATGCAGATGAAGTTACCTCACAGTTAAATTCCGGTAAATCTGCAGATAATGTTAATGTTGATTTAAAATTTTCAATTGTAAAACCATTGCATGCTAAATGGGTTTTGTCATCATTTAATTGTATATCTAAACATAAAATATTTTGTTGAAAGGTTGGAAAGAAACAGGTGTACTTAATGTTTTTCAAAACATAAACATATAACAAAGAATTGTTGATTTTCTTACCTTAGGTTTCTCCTCAAAATATTTTATGAAAATGACTGAAACTTATTACCGTTTGGAATTAAATTTCGCGGAATTTATTTTCCCGAATATGTCAGCCTCACGAATTTCCCGAAATTAAATTCCTCATGAACATTTCATACTTTTGAGTGTATGAAAAACTAAGAGATAATTCTTTTTCCAAAAGAAAAAGAATCTATATGACAGGCGATGTTTATTTTCGGTTCTCACAAGACACTGGACTATTATTATTGCAGGAAATTATAATCTACAGGGGACAGGGAATTTGAAATCAACTTGTTCAGACCAGTAAAATAATCTTGAATTATATATATCTCCACCCGCTGCTTAAAGCAGTGGAATCTTCTACGATTTTCTTTTAACTAGTATTTTCTTTCTCTAAAGGAAAGCATTTTTTATTCTGTTGCTTTTACTTTTTACCTCCACCCCCACCCCCACCTACACACTATTATCATTATAAATATTCTTGTCAAATTCCACACAAGATAACGTAGTCTGCTTCCAGTAACCGACTCCCTGTATAATGATTCTCTTTATGCTAAACACATACTCTGGTACATGACTCGCTAGTTTTATCTTCCAGTCTGAGCAGACATTATTGATATATATTGCATTGAACACTTGCTATCTTGTACTACCTTAAAGTGAGTTTGTGGTAACATAAAATTAAACAAGGGTGCGTACATGCTCCAGCACTGTTCTCCCATCTCGCAGCAATGTTAGAAGTTGTCTTTGAAGGAAATTGAGAGGGTTTACATCCAGACGCAGCATGATGCTGATCTGTTCAATGCTGCACAGTATAAAGCCAAGACGCGCACTACGAAGGCCCTAGTACGAGAGATGCTGTTCGCTGATGATAGTGTGCTGGTTGCCCACAGCGCTGAAGATATGCAGAAACTGGCAGGTAACTTTGCCAGAGCTGCACAACAGTTCAGATTTTAGACCAATATCAGAAAAATCGAATGCCCTTACCAACCTGTGGAGAACCTAAAATACTTCAGTTTTGAACAAGAAATGCTGGCTCTGTGCAAAACATTCAAATACCTAGGTAGCACCATCTCAGATAATGCATGACTGAACAAGGAAATCACATACAGAATGAACAAAGCTAATGCTTCATTTGGCAGACTGCAGGAGAGTCTTTGGAAAAATAGACGTTTCTATAAGTGTCAAATTTAAAGTGTACTAGTGCTTTCTTCTCTGCTGCATGGAGCTGAAACCTGGACAGTCTATAAAGCTCAAGCAGACATGTTACGTGCATATATGATGAGACAGCTACGACAAATTATGTTATTACTCTCTTTGGCAAGGACAGGAATGAAGAGACCCTACGGCGTACAGGTCTGCTCTTATGATAAAAATCTGCAGTCATAGAAATTCATGCTGGTTGGGTCACGTACACAGGATGGACATCAACAGACTCCCCAGAAAAATTCTTTACTCCCATCTATGCAAGGGGAAAAGAAACCATGGAACCTAGACTGAGATTCAAAGATATTGCATTATATTACCAAATGTTGCTTCTAACTTTTATGTGTAGTACTTATCCGATATACTCTTCTTCTATTCTTCCTCTGCCCCTAGTCACTATAACCCAAGTTTCTTTATTTTCACAACTTCGTCGTTTGATGTGGTATCAGATTTAAGGTTGTAGTATCTAATTGAAGTTGTGAAGGAGAGAGAAAGAGTGGGAGAGAAAAGGAGAACGAGGAGAATAAGAGAGAAATATTCCTCTATAGTTCTTTTGATACTGAATGGGATTGTCTTTTTTCTTCTGTTACAAGTTTCTGGGATGTAACAACAGTAGCGAGTTTTGTTCGTGTTTGTTAATGTGGTTTCCCTTGATTTTGTTCCGATTTTTCTACTTTTTTGTTGTGTATATTATTGTTCCCCAAAACTGCTGGTCTTCCCCAAAATTGCTGGCCTTGTACTAAACTTTGAAGCCATTTTAGGAGTCGAGAGCTTTTAAATATTCTCCATCACCACGGATGAAATAACCGGCATTTCTACCTTGGACAACCAGCCTTTGATGAGTAGTACAATTGAGAAGGTTCTGTGCTTCTTTAGTTTCATCATCAGGTGGATATACAAATTCATCTACTTTGAGCCGTTAAATTTGTCGATGATGGTTTGAGGCATATACATCCAAATCACATATTTATGCAATTCTGTGCATAAAGGTTTTGAGTTATATATATATATATAT
>NC_068990.1:53647014-53648942 GCF_001194135.2 Octopus bimaculoides
TATATATTTGTCTGCCAAAATATATGAAACAGGATAACAAGCTAATTATGTGCTATGTACTGATCTGTTTGTATACTAAAGCTTCATAAGATCTTTAAATTGACATTTTGGAAGACAGATATGAATTCATAAAGTACAACAGGATGTTTTTTTTAAGGAATTAAAACCGAGTAGCCAGCGTATATTTCACAATTTCGCTATTAAGATTTATAATGTATATTCTAATATGAAACAGTGCTCAAGGTAATATTGTGTCCTACAGAAACTTCTTTTGAAAGGCTTTGTATGTTAAAAATCCAGAGCTCGCTCAGAATGTCGTCGTCGGATTATCAGATATTGGTGCTTCGACTTGATTTGTTCTCCTCAATGATGAACAGCCCAGATATCCTGAGCTACGTCAGATGCTGGTGGCAACCAATTCAAACTGAATAAGGTTTGAATTGGTTGCATTGTTTCAGAAAATATAGAGCATAGATGATATTTCTCAGCTTCAATATAGCAATTACAGATACTCCAATTAAAGAACCTTGTGGTGAAGGTATGTTCTTCCTTGTATGACTTCTACTATTCCATTCTGCTTGTTTTTGTTGATCCAGTCCAGGATTACATATGTTCGTTTATGCATGCTTGAAACAGTAATGGTTGTCTAAGCCGGGTACTCCTTATAGTTACTTATAACAGTTAAATAAGTTCTTTTACAATATCACAAAACACATTATAACTTTGTGTAAATATGTTAAAGGCATATACTTGTAGCGTTCCCCTCGCATTTTGCATACTATCTAAATTAGTTTTAAAATTGTTTTGAAATATTGTTTTCTCATTCACACCACTATGACCTATAGTTATACTTTCATTCACGTCAACAGAAGCCAAAATTGCTTCTATAGATATTTGTGGCTATGCATAGTTATGCACCTGTGACTACAATCCCCCATTCTATCACCATCGCTAAGTAAACAAGTCAGGCTATCAGGGATAGAACTAAAGATCTTCTGAACTTCAGTATAACAGCCCTACTACTGAGCTATTTCTACATCTCCTTCTGATTTGTTAATTTACTTTCACTTAAGCACAAAAAGTTTACTCTATGAAAGATGGTAAATAATGGGCGCAGAGAACTCATTCCAAACAAACAACTACAGTATTTCAAGACCCACTTTATTGCAAAAATAAAAGTCTTAATACCCCAACCCCAGACTCCTATATGCAAAATTGAGCCTTTATCTTTTCATGCACTAAAAGTCTTTTCCTGAATATGCTCCGCTGAAATTGGAGTGCGTCTCATATGTCAGTGTGTCTTTTATGCCATCAAATATCGTTATACCGAAATAAAATGGTGCTTTGTTTTTACTTAGCTTAATACATTTCTCTTAAGTGATTTAAATTTGTCGGAAATCGGTACATTTATATGAATGATAAACATGATATTAACCAGGGTTTGTAAACATACACAAATACATATAGTCTAGATGTCCTACGCCAAACCTACACTGATTCCATAACCAGTGTCCTTGAGAGGATACTGCTGTGAAGTTTGTCTTGTCTGATTACAGCAAAAGCAAAAATCAAGTTTCTCTCATATGAAAAACAAGTAAACAAACAAAAAAAAAACACCACAACCATACCGCATCATTCTCACAAAACAGTGGAACTCAATAAGAACCCTTCCACAAGGAAATGCTGTTCCACTAGGACAGTACTACTGCTACGCACACAGATTGATTTTTTCAACTAACTCATACACATATATAAAAGTTATGAATTCTTTATAAAAAATTTTTATGAATAATCCTTCAAAGGGATGAAAGCGTCAAATAAATTATTTTTATCCAGATTCTGACTTCCGCCTTTCCCTTAATATATATATGTATATATATATATATATATATATGTAAAATAAATTGTATACATACATGCTGATAGTG
>NC_068990.1:53649508-53650124 GCF_001194135.2 Octopus bimaculoides
TATATATATATATATTTATATATATATATATATATGTATATATATATATGTATGTATGTATGTATGTATGTATGTATGTATGTATTTGTGTGACTGTTTGTCCCTCCACCATCGCTTGACACCGATGTAGGTGTGTTTACATCCCCGTAACTTAGCAGTTCGGCAAATGTGGCCAATAGAATAAGTACTAGGCTTACAAAGAATAAGTTCTGGAATCGGTTTGTTCGACTAAAGGCGATGCTCCAGCATAGCCGCAGTCAAATGACTGAAACAACTAAAAAGAGTAAAAAGAAAAGAAAAAAGAATATATATAATTATATAGGCGCAGGAGTGGCTGTGTGGTAAGTAGCTTGTTTACTTCCGGTTTGCTCACTGCGCATGTGCGTCAGACTGGCTACTTGCCGTTAACGAAGATAGACATGGGTTTCGGCTCTGTCTAAAGAAAGAAAAATTGAAGAATTCGCCGGAGTAAGTCGTTTTTGTTGCTCAGCTGGGCAGCAATTTATTGCTTCTATTTATTTTTTTAATAAATTGTTGTCCAGTGGTGTGGTATCTTCGCTTTCCTTGGCGAGTTTTTTGTGTGTTCGTTGTACGAACAAATTTTGTATTCGCTGTT
>NC_068990.1:53651245-53651726 GCF_001194135.2 Octopus bimaculoides
CACATATTGTGGACAGAAAATAACGAGGGCTTGGGTCTGCGGGTTGCCGCCTGGAATAAAGCCCGAGTGGATAGAGGATTCTTTCCGCCGGGGTCTGGGCGACACCGGAACCAAGCTCCTCAATGTAAAAATTTTGCCAGTCGATTGCGAGTCTGGTGTTTCCAGACTTTTTAAGGACGGCTCAGGCAAGGTATCCAGTGATTTTGGAGGGACGCCCTCCTAAATGTCACAAGTGCCTTGAATCCAGCCATTTAAAAAAGAATTGTCCCAAGGGCCGAGGTAAGGTCCCGGAGCAGAGGAAAAAAGATAATGAGTCCTCCGCCCCACCATTGGAGGGTGAGACGGAGGAAGTCGTGGAGGCGGTGGCCTCCACGAATAGAAAGAGGAAGGTGAGCAACGGTGGTTGCTCACCAGGAGAAATAGAGGTTGCGGGAAAGGAGGACACCTCGGGTGTGCCGAAAGATGCCCCGACCCCCGCAAC
>NC_068990.1:53652658-53653838 GCF_001194135.2 Octopus bimaculoides
TGTGTGTGTGTGTGTGTGTGTGTGTGTGTGTGTGTGTGTGAGTGAGTGTGTGTGTATGCATGTAAGTATACACACACTCACACATAGATTGAGAGATAAATATTTAACTTATTAATTGTATATTCATATGCGATTATTGTTGAGGGGGCGAGTCAGCAGAATCGTTAGTGATTCAGAAAAAATGCTTTGGGCTAGAGTCAACTTAGCGTTTTATCCTATTTGGGTAGATAAAATAAAGTACCAATCAAGCACTAACCGCTGCTATCGACTAGTCCCCTCCTCTTGTACCAAAATTACTAACCTTGAGCCAAAATCAGAAATCTTTACTGTTGGTGTTGTTGTTGTTATTGTTGTTGTTGTTGCTGCTGCTGCTGCTGCTGCTGTTGCTGCTGCTGCTGTTGTTGTTGTTGTTTGATGATTTCGGCTGCTGACATTGTTCGAATTTATGAGATTAATAACTGAATGAGAAAGAAGTAGCCGTTCTACTACACATCGCTCAGATATCCTCCATAGCATTTGTAGGCCCTCTAGCGAGAATAATGAATGATAATAATTTCTTAATGTGGTTATACGATTATGATGATGACGATGATGTGGTTGTGATGATGATGGTGATGATAGTAAAAACGGAGGGGCTGTTTTTATGTGATGAGATCGAGGCTCTGAGGTCAAACTGACGGTAACGAAAATATCTTATAAATACTTAAAAATAACCAAAAAAAATAGGATATATAGGAACAAAGCTGAGCAGAAAAGGAAGGTGTGCCAAGCAGAAGACAGGCAAAAATATAAGTATACGGAGAGATGGTGGGATTCATGAAGATGGAGGGGAGATAGTGCCTCGATATGTGAAGAGAAACTTTCAACCTAGTATGTGAAATTTATAGTAATAAATGTAACAATAATAATAATAATAATAATAATAATAATAAAGAAAACAGAAAAACATACGCCCATTATTTCATATGGCTGAGCATAACTAAGTTGATTAGATCAGCTTAATAAAAATAGAAGGGAAAATATAAAAAAAAGAAAAAGAGTAAAAAAAGGATGTGTGTGCATGTACGAAACACATTGAGAATAATATATATTATGTGTGTGCATTATATATGTGTGTATATATATCTTTATATACATGTGTGTGTGTGTGTGTGTGTGTGTGTGTGTGTGTGTGTGCATA
>NC_068990.1:53653848-53658888 GCF_001194135.2 Octopus bimaculoides
GTATGTATGAATGTATGTATGTATGTATGTATGTATGTATGTATTCATGTATGTAGAAAGACGGGGGTAGATAGATAGATTGCTAGAAAGATGTACCTACATGTACGTTTGTATATATGTATATATTTTTATATATTCGTGTATATGAGCATATACCCATATACGTACACACATATGTACGTTTATATTTGCACGTATCTGAATACATGTGTGCGTTTGTGCGTGCGTGCGTGCGTGTGTGTGTGTGTGTGTGTGTGTGTGTGTGTGTGTGTGTGTGTGTGTTGTGTGTGTGTATACACGTATATATGTATACGTATATGTAGACTGTGAGGGAGAGATTAAGAGTGGCATCCAATAACAGCTAACAGTTGCCAAAGTTGTTTTTTTCTTATTTGTTATATCATTGCTGTAGTATGGCCCCTTGGCCATTTTGCCGAAAAAAAATTAAAGAAGAAAAGAAAATGCCTACCAAAAATCCTGTAAAAAATTAGTTTTCTTATTATAACTTTAATTACAATGCTCATATGATTTATTTTGTCTTCAAGTTTGAAGAATTAGTCTGTTTATTTTTGTCGTCTTTTATTACGTTAATTCTATTGTTTGGTAGCTTGTTCTTTCTTCACTTCGAGTTTTGTTAAATTCCTCTGGAATCTATTGTTACAGTACGATTTCTTGTTAGCTTATGTCTTTTCTGTTTGTTTAAATAGACAGTGTAGACTCTCTATTTTACGTGCGATGGTCTCACCGGATAAAGTAAACATTTATCGTCTGCTAAGTATAAAGTAAAGTCCTTTCGTTTCGTGATGAAAGTCATGGCTTCCAGACCACCAAACAAGGTGAAGGAAAGAGAATTGAAAATGCCGTTAAACTACAAATATACGATAGAATAAAGAAATAGTGTGAACAAACAACAAAAAACAAACTGGATCCATCAAAAAAGTCTTACAGTTCATGAAGAGACAAAAATATTCACTGAACTAAATTTTAATGACTAAAAGTAGAGTCATTTTGTTATTTGTTTTTCGCATCATTCTCCTGCAATTGATTGAAGAAATTCATCCAATCCTACCACTTAAAGATTACACTGGGGAACAGGGCTTTTGTTGTCTGATGTTGGAGATATATTTCCTACTAATTCGGGGGGTGCTGATTTCAAAGATGAAATCTATTTTGCTCTATCACTGAGATGTCCATTTTTCAACATTTCTGGTAATTGTCACCATTTCTAAGGATAGATTTGTCTTCATCATATGCAAACCCATGTATGGAGCTTGATATAACTTTGGAAACATAGTTTTTCAATGTCATTTAAAGTAAATATAACTACAAACTTAATCATAACTTCCATCCATGTCTTGTAAGAAAAATAAGTTTGGAGTGTTTGATGGTCCATATATTAGGTGACTATCGCAGGACGAGCTATTTTGGAGACTATGTCTGGCATTGAAAAAGAAGCATGGAATGTTTTTGCTCCAGTTGTATCTGATTTCCTGAGAAATAGGAAACCATCAAATTAGGAAGATCTTGTGCAATCCCTGTTAACCAGTTTTCGACTTCTGGGCTGCAACATGAGTGCATTTCCTGCACAGTCATCAGGAATAGTTCCTTGAAAATCCTAAGGCAATAGTGATGAGCAAGGAAAAAGATTCCACCAAGACATCGAGAACATGGGGACTAGGTATCAAGGCAGGTGCAACACCAACATGGTGCTGTCTTCTGCTGATTTCTGAAAAGAGACTGTCATGATGCAATTTATCCACATAAAGCAACACAGAGAAAGTGCGTTCATTGAGTAGTTCAAACTCCAGTTTGACAGAAATATTTATTCTAAGATGTGTAATTAAACATTTTGTGTAATATATCTGTTAAACAATAAAAAGTACAATTTGGTTTGTGTTAGTTTCTTACATTTAATGGCAAAATTGACATTTTTGGGTAAAAAAAAAAAAATGAATTCCTGTTTAACAAAATACTTGACGTGGTAGAAAATTTCAGGGGCCATTTCTGAACTCAACACCATCAAATTTGGTAGGACTAACTGTAAAGAAGGAAGACAACTAAAATATTTTTTTGAAATGTTCCCCAGTGTTGTGGACAGAATCGGGAAGTCCCAGTTATTATCAAGCAGCATTCCTGACAAAATATTTGTTGTTTCGCACAAATAATTTCTTTCAAAAATTTATGTGCTTGGATGAAATAAAATTTCCACATTTCCAGATGTGCGAGAAAATTGAATGAAGATATGATGGAACAGTTTGGGTTCGATTCCTCCACACCTCACCCTGGATAAATGCCTATCACCTCTACGTTTGATCAACTTCTTGAGAGTGGATTTTGATTGACGGGAACTGTACGATAGTCCGTCCTATGTATGTATGTATGTATGTATGTACGTGATTTACATTTCACCAACTGTTGCTAAACTAACATTAAAAATGTTCCGTTCTGACATTCTAAATACTAAATCTTATGGAATTTTTTAAAAAAACATGGAATTTAAACAGTAATGATTTTGAATTCCCACGAAAAACATCTGTGAAGGATATTTGAATTTTATTGCTGGAAATGTTCTGATTTCAGACATGTTTGTATTGCAACGCGAGCTGACACCACAGGATGTGAAATTACAGTCACATTATTTCACTAGCAACAGTGATTGAGATCTCATCTTTGGCTTATTTATTGGCAAATAGGAAAATGAAAGGAAGTTATACACAACTAATTTTAATTGTTATATTTACAAATAAACTTCTTTGGCATTCCTACATAAGTGTGTCCCACTGACTTTGTTTCCTCATAAATTCCAGAAATCTGGATATTTTCTTACGATACAATTCAGATGGTGTAGATTACGATTATATAGGAATTTTATGTGGGAAAAAAAATGGTGTCATTTCGTGTTGCAATACAAAAATGGTTGGAGTGCACATGGACAGACACAACATATCACCTAAAAATGAATCTTGAAATTTTGAAAAAATTGTGATTTACATATAAAAGTCACCCGAGTAATAAATGCTTTTTCTCACTGTGACTGTCATAGATACAGGGAACCAGGGATTGGTAGGTGGAAACCTTTAATCAACGGCGTTATTAATCACTGGTTAATACAAAATAAACATTTATTTATTTTCGCGGGTTTAATATAAATACCAGCTTGGTGACTAGCACGAATAAGGATACTGCAAGCTGCATTAGGAAAACGATTCGAAAAAAGTAACCATATTGCATTGTCTGTCATTCGGATTAACAAGAGATGCGTTCGGATCTTAGGTAGAGGGTAGCGTTCTAAAACGATATTGCAGTCTCCATCCAATGCCTGAACAACCAGCAATAAGCCTGGAACTTGTTTTTAGCACAAAGGATGCGTGTTCCAGGACCCCGAAGCGGATCCAAGAGGAAATAACCGCTATTGATTGGAAATGGAAGTTGTTTCTGAGAGG
Organism: Octopus bimaculoides; assembly: GCF_001194135.2. Taxonomy (NCBI): domain Eukaryota; kingdom Metazoa; phylum Mollusca; class Cephalopoda; order Octopoda; family Octopodidae; genus Octopus; species Octopus bimaculoides. Next base: position 53,657,292 of record NC_068990.1, read on the forward strand.
TCCCCATGCAGAAGGTGCCCGAGGACTCTACTCGCACGACCCACCAGGGAATAGTGAGTGGAGAAAAAAATGGATGTATGACTAAATAAATAACGAAATCTATGAACAAGTCAACCAGAGACAGATCTACGTGTTTAGCAGTAATAACTCTTAGTGTTTTTTGATGTCTCTAGTTATATCAATGTTGGACCTGTTCTTTCAGTCTTTCCAAATCTGAAATATTAAACAAAATGACTAATTGCTGTTTTCATTTTCTCCTACTTCGAACACAGTACTCAATGATAATGGATTAATTCATTACTACCTTAATGCAGTAATAATACAGTTATAATTCAGTTATAATCGGTTTGTGCTTCACTTTTAATCTCTTCCACCACATCATGTTTATATCACAAGTGCTACATTAATCATTCAAATCACCGTCATATTTAGGACCCGCTATATATTGAGCAAAACTCACAAGATGATGATGATATTTTCTCATTAGATACCACTTGGAAGTAAAATAGTTGTTCTTGGTGAATGGTTATAATTGGTTTTCGATCTTATCAGAAGATAAAATGATTTTTCGTATCATTTATTGTTAAAATAACAAGAAAACAATATTGACCAAGATAAGACTTTCCAAGAGATTTTAGTGAGGTGATGAAATTTGCGTGTGGCTCAGATGTGGCTGCGATATTTTGACAGTGATAGCAGCAAAGAATTAGAGTGCTACCAACATTGATAACATCAACTGAGAAATGACAAATAGTGATTTAATAAACTCTCAACAGCTGAACAGACAAAAGATGACAGGTTAACAACGAATGTGAAGATAAAGTCATTTAAAGGAGAATAGTCTTGTTTTACTCTCTCTAGAAATACACGTTAGCTTCAAAATCTTCAGCTGTAAACAGTAAAGCTTTTATATATTTTAAAAAATAGCCACTCGTGCATCATACTTAATGTATACACATTGCAGATAGGCCAGTCACTGCAGAATTTTTCCAGAGCTATGTTATAAAACACAATAAATATGAGAGAGCGAGAGACGAAAATTCATCCCAGCAACAACCAACGAGAGCTCCAGAAGTATTTCGGTTTTGAGGAGACCTTTTCAATGGGATGTACTCACAACCATCCACATGATCGGACGAAAATTTGTTGTAACTCTGTACGTTCATAGGAGGAGTTACCTCAGAACGACTACCGCAGTAACTGGCTTATCGACAATGCATATACATTACGATACATTGCTATTTTAATTAAATACTGTTTCACTCACGTGTACTGGATCTGAAAATATATTTTGCGCTACTTAACTACATTAAAACATCTTTTGCAAATTTAATATTCGTTTTCTTAAATAAATAAAAAAGAAATATGATCCTGTGAGAGATACAGTCTGATTAGTTTAATTTTTACTTAATCGTATGGAGAAGGAAGATAACACCTATGCGATTTTCCAAAGGCTCCGAAACTGGAAAGAAAAAGGAGTTATTCTCAGACGGAATGTTCGCAATTAGCGCGGGCCTACTGAAGTCACCGAAAAGCCAGGTGATAATGTTAAATCAACCGATGGATTAAGTCTACCACCAAGAATTCATTTGGAAAT
>NC_068990.1:53660850-53662450 GCF_001194135.2 Octopus bimaculoides
ATGATGACGATGATGATGATGTTGATGATGATGATGATATATATATATATATAAATTACAAAATGGGACAAGAACGCAAAACATCCAGACAGCTAGGTGATACAAAAAGGGGAAAAAAAACATCCAGATAGACGACACAAAGAAAACAAGGACGGGTCATTCGGAGTTTTCTTTACTCAGTCGAGATCCAGATTATCTTTGCAATTTCGGCTGGTTATATTCGAGATTGCTCCAATCTGGCCATCCCCAAGGAAAAACTAAGCTAAGAGCATTAGATTCCTTCGAAGAAAGCCGCGAATGTATGCAAAAACAAAGACGGAAAAAAATGAATAATGTTACCCAAATACAATAAAAAATAATAGCATGACATAACAACAGATGTCTTTCGACTAAGGACGAATTAGATTAAGCTGGTGTGTGTGGAAATAAAGCCTTACGGCAAGGATACAAGATTGCACAGGCACAGGGAGGAATATATATATGTATGCTTATGTATAAATAAGAGGGAATGAATGAGATTTAATTCAAATTACAATTGTTTCTGTGCATTAGCATCAGCTGTTAGTCGCTGAGTGTTTTACATATTATACATATTATTATATAATTATTACCAAGATGATATTAAAGATATGCATACAAACACACACACACACACATATATGTGTGTGTGTGTGTGTGTGTGTATGCGCGCGTGTGTGCGCGTGTATGTGTGTGTGTGCGTGCGTGTGTGTGTCTGTATCTCTGTGTGTAAACATATATATAAAGTATATAGTATATATATATAATGCTGCTGTCAAGTGTTGTGTAATAAACAAATGACGAAAACCCTTTAATTCTGACCAAAATACAACCCATGTTATTGCTCAATGCTGCAGCATGTAGCATCAGCCCCCCCCACACACACACACATCTGTACACACCCCAAGATAAATGGTAGAAACAATCTGTTCACCACCAACCCAATATTGAATTCTTTGCTACAATAACGCGAAGTTTGTTTCCTCCAAGAGAAGAAGACCAAGATTTCTAGAAAGGTTAATGGTTTATAAAGTAAACAACGTGAAATGCGGGACAATTGGTTTTGTAAATAACTTCGGCAACATCCATTTAAGTCTTGTTTACTTTGAATAATTAATAGTATGTGTTTATTTACATACATAGTTACATAAATACACATATGCACACACACATGTATGTATAAACATACATATACACATGCACATACAAAATCATATACATACGTATATATAAACACACACACACACACACATATGTATATACATATACACATATACACATAAACACGCACATATACGCACACATTCACACACACACACACTTAAATTCGATATTAATCACTTTGTTTCCAGGTATATATATGTACATGTATGCATATATATATATATCTTCACCCACTTCCCTCCAATTTATCTTTTCTTCAAGTACCAATCCCGCAACTAAATTCTGTGATTCAGCCAAAACTACTATATTATCTACTACCAGTCAACTGACCTTGCCCAATTCCTCCTTCCTCTAACTCCCTTATATTTTTTCTTCTTTATTCCGTTCTTCAAATATTTATTTCTCCCTACATTTATAT
>NC_068990.1:53663708-53664094 GCF_001194135.2 Octopus bimaculoides
GTGCCTATGCATGCATGTATATATGTATGTATGTATGTACGTATGTATGTATGTATGTATGTATGTATGTATGTATGTATGTATGTATGCATGTGTGTGTATATATATATGTGTGTGTATGCATATGTATGTGTGTGTGTGTGTGTGTGTGTGCATCTGTATGTATGTATTCTGCATATTCATGTGCTTGCATGTCCGTGTTTGTGTATTTTTTATGTATGTGTGTGTGTGAGCATTTTTTTTCTATATGTATGCACCTCTGTCTCCTTGTGTGTGTGTGTGTGTGTGTGTTTTGCAACTATGTACCATGCTTGTATGTCTGGATGTGCATCTCCATATGTGTGGACATGTGTCTCCATGTGTCCTTGTGTGAAGTAAAGTGTGTG
>NC_068990.1:53664104-53664718 GCF_001194135.2 Octopus bimaculoides
CCTCCTCTTCTCTCTCTCCCCTCTCCTCCTCTCTCTCTGATTGATCGCTAAATCCACGAGTTCTTTTTATTCTCTCTGTTTATTTCCTCATATTCCTTTCTGTTGAAGAGCGTAGGCTCAAAACATAAAATACTTCCTCACTAACCCCAACGTCAAACTAATACTCCTGCTTGTTGTTCATCACCTTTCTTCGTTTTTTGTTTTTCTGTAAATCTCAACTATGTATATATATATATATATATATATATATATTTCGTTTTTGGATTTGATTTGCAAGATTCTTTATGTGAGTTCGTGTATTGAAGCATATTCTGTTGTATCTGGGGAGAGTCATTTTCTTTTTGTGCCTTATAATTTAACACATTCACCGGTAAAATTTCCACTTATTCCTTATTTTTATTTTCCTAAAATTTTCGTTGCGTCTTACAACCTTTTCAATAGTCCTGACTCTGTCCGTTATTTACGCTGCGTTCCTTTTTGTTTGTTTGTGTGCATGTGTGTGGGTCAGTGTGTGTGTTTGTGTGTGTGTGTGCCTATGCATGCATGTATATATGTATGTATGTATGTACGTATGTATGTATGTATGTATGTATGTATGTATGTATGTATGTATG
>NC_068990.1:53665250-53666724 GCF_001194135.2 Octopus bimaculoides
GTGTCTCAGTCTCCATTTGCGTATGTATGCTTGTCTGTTCATATAACCTATGTACCTATCCGTCTGTAGGTTGATCTGTTTATTTTCATATCCATATGCTTACATACATGTGCATATACACATATATGCCCACACATGTGCATATACACATATATGCCCACACGCATACATACATCTATCTACATAGCAGCCCACTAACTATTCTACTCTACCTGTGTAAACTGTGGGTATGGGGATATGATATCTACTATGTATATTTCCTATTTAGTATTGGGGAAGTTTCATTTATAAGGACGTACTCCCGTATTTGTCTGAGTGTTGGGTCTTTTGGGTGCTTGGATAAGATGCGGATGTCAAGTTGACCCAAGTTGCCTCCATAGTGGTCTTTGGCATGTTGGTAGAGTATGGAGGACTGTTTTTTTGTCGTCATATTGTCTCAGATGTCATTTAGTCGTTCCGCAATGCTCCTAGATGCCTCTCCTATGTACGTCATGTTCATGTCTTTACAAGCACCTTCTATGCAACTTATGCTGCAAACTACATTTCGAGTTCTACAGTTAATGCCAGGGCTAATCCCACACACTATGCAGTTATCATTGGTGCATATGGTATTCTCAAAGGGGTACGTCCTACATAGTTGTGATCTGACGGAGTTCCCTGGCTTTTCAACAATGTTAATGTCGAGTTTGGTCTCCTTCAAAGCTTTTCTAAATCTACGGGCCAGTTCTCCATGGGCTGTGGCCTCTACAAACATCACTCCTTGATATTTGTCGGTTTTATGCCACGTGTTCGCTCTGTTTGCTTTGTCACAAGTTCTTTGTATCCTATTCCATTCTTTGTTTCTATATCCAGGGCAGGTACCACTGGTATCATTACGTATAATGTTGTCTAATTTCTTTCTAGCCCCTCTGTATACTCGAACCCTATCTTTTTGGTCATTTCCAGAGAACTGCATGCGGTGCATGAAGTTCTGTATATTTTTTCGTTTCATAGGGTTCGCATAGTAGGGACACATTGTTCATTATTCTAACTAAGTCTGCTATCAGTATGTTAATTTTCATGTTGTGTGACAAAGCTGAGTTCTTGTGAACAACATATTTTGAAGTTATGGGTTTCATGTAATAGGAGTGGAGGAACTGCACTCTATTGTTCACAGTCTCTAACCAAAGTTCAGGATCAAGTACAGGGAGTCTACTGTTGAGGTGCTTAGTGGTATAGTTACTTTGATACTTTGGTGGATGGAGTTAGCTATTTGCTGGATGCTCTCCATTACGTTCCTTTCGGTTTCTACACGACCGCCACTAGAGTTGGTTCTAACTATGATATTAATGTCATCGACATATCCACTGTAGAGTAGAAGAGTTGTGGACTGTTCTGCTAACAGATGTTTAAGTTTTCTGTTGCATCAGGTCATGAAGAGGCCAGCCACATCTCCAGCTACACCGACACCGATGGCTGCACCTTGAACCTGCAT
>NC_068990.1:53666928-53667604 GCF_001194135.2 Octopus bimaculoides
ACTGAAAAGACTGGAGGTCATATTAAAAAGGAAAATAAAACTGTAGAAGGGAATTCCAAAATTCTTAGGTGTGAGAAGAAACTGGTACTGTAAAGTGCTTTACTAAACTTAGGAGGTTGCACACTATACTGATGAGAACTGGATGCAAGTCTAATTGATCGCTGGTAAGTTCTGAAAGGAGGATCCAGAGAACAGAGCTCAGCTGAACATTGTCCATGAAAATACTTATAGAGAAGAGATAAGGAAGCCACACGACGACGATGAGAGAGTGAATCCAATTTAGAAGATAGATCAGGGCCAATAGCATTACAAATCCGGCGTTGAATGCAGTCCAACAATCTGCAGGGGAACCTGCGCATATTTGACAACAGTACTCAATGCAGGGGCAAATGGTGGACTTATAAAGATAAAGAATAGTCTCAGGAGTGAGATAACTCCTCGAATGAAGGAGTGAGCCGACCTTCATTACAGCCGATTTGGCAATAGATTCAATGTAAGTCCTTCAAGAAAAATCATTGCAGAAAGTCACTCCTAGGAGACGAAGAGAACGACTGTCAGTTAAGTCAATATCATCCATCGAAACCGATGGCAAGAAAGGATGTCTGAAGCGATTGATTGAAGGAAGTTCAGTTTTCGAAGGATGTATATATATATATATATATATATATATATATAT
>NC_068990.1:53667680-53669214 GCF_001194135.2 Octopus bimaculoides
AGAGAGAGAGAGAGAGAGAGAGAGAGAGAGAGAGAAATACCTGAGTTTCTCTTTTATCTTCATATGTATACATGCATACATCCATACATATATGTGTATAGGTATGGACTTTTCCGTTAAACAGTTTGTAATTATCTGCGTTCACACGCACGCGCGCGCACACGCACACATACTAAAGAATGAAAGACCATTTGTTGATAGCGGTAGTTTGTCTTGATCAGCGCCAAAATAAACTAAATTCTTTGTTAAAGGATTCTTCTTTTTTGCCGTTACAAGAGTCTTTTATGACTACTCACTTGATTAAAGTATCATTCTTTCTGAGATTGCTAGCGTCCCTCAATTTATATCTTTATTGCACCATTAACCGCTGATTCTTGGTATCTACAAGCAATTTATGGTGCATTTGGTAACGTTGCTATCTCACAGAATCATCACGTGACCAGCGATATGTTTTCCCCCTCGGACAGCTTCATAAACTCTACCCATTTTTTTTACATCTGCTTCATGAATCTTTCTAGTTTTCTCCTTCATGTCACTTTGCAGTTATAAGTTTTCAGTTCAATTTCAACCAATGCCGACTTAATTATTTCTTGGAGTCAACTGGTTTTAAATATTTGTGAAGAGAAAGAAGCACAAAGTAAGAATATATTTAAGTGAGTGTGCACACAGAAATCTGTGCCATTAGGTCATTAGAAATGTATTCGCTTGTTTTGCAGAATGTTATTTTCTAAACGCAGCCATTGCTAGTATCGTTGGCAATGTTAAGAATGGTATCAAGCGTAGACGAACAATATTAGTTTTGACTGACGTTCCAACATTGGCTGCTTTCTTGGCAGCAACAACAGTGGTAATAGTCGTTAGTCTAGTAGAAATAACAGCCTTTACAGTTACTATGACCGTGTCGACAGAAATCATCATCACATCAATACAAGCAACGGTCTGTGTTATTGTTCCTGCATTCGTATAACGTGCAGTGTTACCAAACAGTGCTACGATGATGAAATCTTTAATATCAACCCCTCGTTAGGGTTTAAATACTTATTACAATGATATGATGCAATGTTGTAGGCAACAGAGACATTATATAATTGATAAATGCTATGTTTGTACACAGTGATGGGCTCAACGTGTCCAATGAACATAAGTGATAAAAGCTGAATTGCGGTGGACTGGTCTATTTAAATCACAATTTATTACAACCATTTCACTGGCATTTAAACTAAACTATGGCGGCTGAAACGGCGAAGACAACATTGACAAAGACAACAATAGCAAAATTTAAAGGCCTACCCACGCATTCCAGGAAGAGTTAGTTAATAATATATTGGTATGTATATGTGTGTCTGTGTGTATATGTATATGTACACACACACACATACACACACGTACATAGCATAAAAGGATAAAAGTATAAAAACGTAAAACGGTATCAGATTAAACTATGATATTTATGTCTTTAAACATGATGTTACATGAGAACAAGAACAGATGCGCAGATGGTCCATGTTGTGCAAAACAAGCGCTAGCATTATAT
>NC_068990.1:53669264-53670087 GCF_001194135.2 Octopus bimaculoides
GAGTTCCATTCTAAGCAGTGACTTGAATACTACTACTACTACTACTACTACTAATAATAATAATAATAATAATAATAATAATAATAATAACAATAATAATAATAATAATAATATTAATAATAATAATAATAATAATAATAATAATAATAATAATAATAATAATAATAATAATATATATATATATACATATATGTATGTATGTATGTATGTATGTATGTATGTATGTATATAGGCACAATCACAATCGTCACTAAAGTGACTTAGGGTTGCAAGTCACCACCAGCATTGGTAGAAATAAGAACCAAAACAACTTTTAGCTACGGGCAGAGCACCATCTATTGACTGACAAGGGAGACAACCTCCCCACGTCAATCGAGAGCGCCAAATCACCGGTGATTTCAGATAGAATTAATCCTCATCGGTGACGCTACTCTTCGCCTAGGGTTAAGCTAACACGCCTTGTCAGTATATAGAAACTACCATAGGAACCACTGACTGATTCAGTAAAATGGTAAAGTGATAAATTATAAATTATTAAAGTGGCTAGTCGCAATTTAAAATCAAAATGTACAAGTATGATTACAAAAGTGACTGAGGGTGCAAGTCAGTCAATGGATGGTGCTCTACCGCGGCTAAGAGTTATTTTGACTGTTATTTCTAGTAATGCTGGTGCTGACTTGCACCCATAGTCACTTTTGTGACGATTGTATTTGTGCCTTTTGGTTTTAAATGATGACTAACCACTTTAATAATTTATATATTCTTTTATTCTTTTACTTGGTTCAGTCATTTGACTGCGGCCATGCTGGAGCACCGCCTTCAA
>NC_068990.1:53670462-53670857 GCF_001194135.2 Octopus bimaculoides
ATATATATATATATATATATACATATATATGACGGGCTTCTTTCAGTTTCCGTCCACCAAATCCACACACGAAGCTTTGTTCTGCCTGAGGCTATAGTAGAAGCATTTGCCCAAGGTGCCCTGCAGTGGGACTGAACCCGGAACCATGTGGTTGGTAAACAAGAAAGAAATAAGCAGAGCAAGAGCACACACGAAGACGGAAAGTGTCGCTGAGGAAGTCACAGATGTGTGACGAAATATTTCAAGACAATGGACATGAGTTAGAATAAGAACAGTAATAAACGAGTGAAGAACGAATATATAGTGCGTGTTTATTTGGCAAAGAAAAGTAACCATGCAGAAATACAATTTATAAATATATATATATGTATATATATATATATATATATATATAT
>NC_068990.1:53670867-53672055 GCF_001194135.2 Octopus bimaculoides
ATATATATATATATATATATATACATACATACATGTTTGTGGGCGCATGCGCGTGCGTGTGTGTGTATGTCAATATGTGTAGAAAGAGAGGATATTAAGTGGTCTTGTGTGAAGGAAGCCATATATAAATGGTTACGATTAATGATGCCAGAATAGTAGAGTTATCTGTTAGCCAGATTAGCCAGCGGAGGTGAGGTACATGATAAGGAATACTTACTAGTTACAGCAGTTTGGTATAGTGATCAGTACGATGTGTGTGGGCTGGTAAGAGTTAGCTTAAGTATGGTAAGTTAAGAAGTAACGTAGGTGTAAGGTTGTAAATCATCTAACTACGACTGATGCCATTGAATGCGGCTGGGATGTTTGTGTTTACTGTAAAAATAAGGGATTAATATTTAATTGTAAGTTTAATGAAGGGAATGCATATGTTTAGGCATGTGTGTAGATGTCGTAAATAAGTGAAAACATAGAGATCCTAACTCTTGTATCTTTTCAGAGAAGAAGAGCGATGTTAAATTTATAAGTACTACGTGGTCACTAGGGAATAATATTTCATTAAACGTCTGCGATATAATTCCAGTTAGGATGGATAGTGAAATTAGAAATTAAAAATTATACTGAGCCGCCGTATAGCGCAACCAGTCATCGTCTGGTGACTGGAAAAGCATAAGAGAGTCAGTCTCTTCAGTCAGCTCGTAGCGTCGTCTGCATAGTGTCTGTGGCCGAAGAGGAGATAACTACTCCAAAATGCAAGCATCTGACAGTCCAGGTAGGTGGTGCTGCGAGCTGATCCAGACGTATAGACATTTGTCAACAAGGGAGATATATTCTCCGTAACAAGACGCAGTTCGAACGTGCATCAAGCATATTCGGCCTGATAATAACATCACAATTGTGAGGTTTGTTTGTAAGACTAGCATTTGCGAACTGGCAGAAGCGCTAATATGCCTGGCAAAATGCTTGGAGGTATTTCATCTATCTTTACCCCAAATACAACACTAGCTCTCACTTGGTTGCCGGCCAAGGCTTAGGGACGCCAAGTTCGCCCTGTGTAACTTGATGCAGGACTCTCACAGACGCAGAGGTCAATGAAGGTCAGGAGTGGAATTAATTCCCTGCGCTGTTCACATTATTATTATTATTATTATTATTATTATTATTATTATTATTATTATTGTTATTATATTT
>NC_068990.1:53672302-53677675 GCF_001194135.2 Octopus bimaculoides
CACACACACTATGAAATCCACTCACAAGGCTTTGGTCGGTCCGAGACTATAGTAGAAGACACTTGCCTGTCCATCTCCTTTAGTTCCTCCTCTGTCCACTTCAGGATTCCAGCGCCATACCGAACTATTGCGACTGCGCGCGAATTTATTGCCGAAATTATGTTTCTGGCATTCAACTTTGGAGCCAATATTTTTCTCACTCGCCGCAGGTACTCTCTCTTTGTCTTTTTCTCCATGTCGTGGTATTTGATTCCATCTGTCTCAAGTATTCCCAGGTATTTATAGCTGGGAGGTTGAATTGCCTTCATCATTTCACCACTTGGCAACAATATGCCTTCTGTTCTGACAAGATTTCCTCGTCTCATCAGCATCATACCACATTTTGAGAGTGCTAATATCATCTTAATATCATTGGAGAAAATCCACACTGACCGAACTAGGCTTTCTAGTTCTGCCTCAGTTTTTGTGAATAGCTTCAGGTCGTCCATGAATATCAAGTGGTTTAGTTTTCCCTTACCTCTTCCCAGATCATGCCCCAACTTTGTTCTCTGTATTATTGCATTCAAAGGAATCATTCCCAGCACGAATATCAGTGGGGACACACTGTCTCTCAGGAAGATTCTTCTCTTGATTTCCACCTCCCCTAGTACTTGCTTCCCTGCTGTCAATTCTGTTCTCCAGTATTTCCTGTTATTCCATATAAGGCTTCTAATATTCTTTACTACTCCATACATTTCTATTGTTCTTATTATCCAGAAGTGTGGTATCATATCGTATGCTTTGCGATAGTCAACCCATGTCATGCTCAGGTTTGTATATCTTCTCTTGCAGTTCCTGATGATTAAATTATCAATTAAGAGCTGATCCTTCGTTTCCCCGCTCCCTTTTCAGCACTCTTTCTGTTCAATGGGTAGCAGTCCACTTTTTTCCAAGTAACTGTACACTTCACCAGCCAAAATACCTGACATTAGTTTCCACATTAGCGGAAGGCATGTTATTGGTCTAAAGTTGGATGCAACATTTCCCTTTTCAGGATCCTTGGCACATAACAATGGCTTTCTCTTGGTCATTCAGCTGGGTACTGCGCCTTCCTGCAAGCACTCATCTAGCTGTTGTGCTATCCTTTCATGGAGTCCTCTCAGCTTCTTCATCCAATACCCTTGGACCTCATCCGGTCCTGGGCTCTTCCAATTTGGAAATTTTTTTAACTGCTTTTTTTTTTTATCATTTCTGTAGTTGTCTTTATGTCTTCTCGGACATAAAGATAACTATATTTCTTATAACTATACATTTCTATATTTCCTGACTTATCTTGGATTTCATGCAGCCACCCCGCTTCATCATTATGCTGGGTTGGTCCCAGATCCCTCTCCAGAATGCCTTGCTTTCTTCTGCATCTGGTTTCATTGTTACGTGTATTTGCCCATCTAGTTCCTGAAACAGTTTTTTCTGATTCGCTTCAACCAATCTGTTTTGCCTAAACTGTATTTTTCTATTGTCATATCTTTCCAGATTTGCTTTGTTTGCTGCTACTTTCTGTTTCAGTTCTTCCAGTATCACATCATAACCTTTATATCTTATTCTATATGTTCTTTCCAGCATTATTCTTATGCTTTCGTTCTGCAATTTCCCTCTTCTCAATCTATCAACTTGTCCTAAATATCTTTTTAACTTTGTTTGTTTCTCACAAATTCGTCTAAACCAGAATGGTTCTTTGCCTTCTGTTTGTTCTTTTCTTTTGTATCCAACTCTATCTGCAGCAGCCATAGCTGCAGCCCAAATAATCTTGTTAGTTTCAGTTATATTTCTCGTCTGGAATAGCGCAAGAACCGAGTCTATCTTTTCGTTTTCAACCTTGAGCTTGCGTCGGTCAATGTACCTCAGGTTGGGGATGCTTGATCCTGGTCTTCCCTAATGTATCGGCACAGCATCCTCACTATGTCTTGTTAGTCATTATCGTATTAAGATATAGATCTTCCTATTACTTCGGCTTCATTTGCAGAGAATGCATTTACATTTACACTTTGTTCTACTTCTTTATTGCCGCCAGTTATTTTTCAATAATCTCCAGTTTCTGGCACGTGTTGAGGAATATTTATATATTACTTAATCTATATACGTATGTACGTGTATGTATGTGTGAGAGAGAGAGAAGGAGACAGAGAGAGAAAGAGATAGAGAAAGACAAACAGACAGAGTGACAAAGAAATGAACTGCCTGGGGCCTCCTTAGTCCAGAGATATGAGTGAGAATGGTGCAGTCATTCTGATGAAGAATGAGCAATATGCTAAAGAATCGACATGTAGAATGTGTGTGTGTATGTGTGTGTGCGTGCGTGTATGTGTGCCTGTATGTGTGTGCCTGTTTCTATATACAAACGCACATATATTTACATATATCATGTAATATATAGAGATATTATGTATGTGGATGTATAAGTATGTATGTATATATGTATATATATGGGTATGAGTGTGTGGAACACATCTCACTCTCTCTCGCTTTCTCTCTATATATCAAATGTAATCGCTATCAAATGTAGTACTATCAATGTACTCTATCAAAGGTAATCAATAGCAATGTACTCTATCAAATATAATCAATATTACTGTACTTTATGAAATGTAATCATTACCAATGTACTCTATCAAATGTACTCACTCTCGCCGCCTGATAAACCAGTTGTTCATTATTCTTTGAGACAATTCACTTTCATTACTTCTCCGTACCTTCTCCTTGTCAATTCCAGTTTATTTTGGCCCTCCATTATACATAAGTCATAATCAAAGTCAACTAACTTAATTGTTGCAGTCCTTTGTTGGCGACAATCTATTACCAAGAGTAGTCACAAAACACTGGGTACCTTTGTTAACAAGTTGTTGCAACATGTAAAAAGAATAACATGAAGCTATTGTTTCGAGTGGGTGGGATGCTTTCAGGTGCTGCTGCTGCTGCTGCTGCTGCTGATGATGATGATGATGACGGTGAGGATGATCTTGAAGGTTTTTTGTAAGGTAGACGGAAGCTACTCATTGAAACAGTCACTTAAAATTTTTAGGACAACTCTTGTTTAATTCTGTCCAATATTGCATTCTGTCCAATATTGCATTCTGTCCAACGGGCAATAGGATTCGGTTTTAGCAATGTCCACAGTCTGTGTTGAGCATTTAATGCTTTGCTAGTGTGTTTTATTCGTTTTGGGTTTGTGTTTGTTACTGTCATTATCGTTACAATTAAGTGGGAGCTTTCTTTGTCTCTTCACCTGAAAGAATGCATGTGTTGATAAATTCATCCGCTGAAACCAATGGCTGTCATGCCCGGTTAGTGTCTCGTTCGCTTATCTTCTTCTTCTGGATTTCCCCAAAATTACATGGAGCATCCTTGATAGGGTTTCCCCCTTACTCAACAGGAGTACGTAATTGTCAACTCCTGTACCTCGAGGAACTGCTCGTAATGCAATCAAGAAGTATCCATCGACAAAAAACACTGATCAATTCTATTGTTGCCACCGATGATATGCCAAGCTATCGAACTTCAAATCATTGACTGCTGATAACCTGCAAAAACAACCCTAGTCTTAGTTGGTCCATGTACAAGTTGCATGGTTTATTGCCACTATTAGCTCATAGAGGTCATTATTTCCACTTCCACGTCCATTGATCGTGACCTACTATCTATCACTCAGCTATAATTACACCACGCCGTCTTCATGCAAACAAATATGTAACCTGACACTATCACTCTTCCCACGTAATATTCCCGTAACTGTCGTCGGTAAATTGTTAAAACATACAAAAAGCGGACTACGTGACGTCAAAATATTTTCTTCTTTACCATGCGGGGCATAATATGAAAGCAACGATTGTCGCTTTTGAGCCAAAGAACCTCTCGTGACCGGAACTGACTATCGAAAGCCCAAATATCTGCCCCATCGATAGTCAGAGGTATCATCTAGAGATATTTCTTCAATTCATTTTCAGTTTTCTTCTCTCTAGCACTGTACACCTTAGGATGTAGGTGGGTTCTGTGTTCACAAGCTTAAACTGTCTTTAAATATTTACAACTCCAGTGTAATGTATTGAGTGAAACTTTCTTTCGTTTGTTCATCCACTCGTGTGCACAGACAGACACACGCACACACGTACGTACACACGCATACACGCACACACACATACAAACACACACAAATACACGCACGCACGCGCGCACACACACACAAACATATACACACATAATATATATATATATATATGTATATATGCACATCACCAGGTGAATAGTAACAGACAGAGTGGAGCCTTTAGCAGAATTTCAAGATAGATGCAGTGCCTCCAGAGGCAAGACAAGAATCATAACGTTAGCATTTAGTTCATTGACACAATTTCTATCAAAGCTGCCGCTGCCGCCACCACCACCATCATCAGTCTTATCACCAAATCCATCGCTGCTACTACAACAGTGACTATCTCTTTTAGTCCCAATGGTAACCCTACCATTACCCAGAGAGCGCTCGCCACCGAAAGTATCCCATTAGCTCAAGTTTTACCTCTAAATAATATTCTCCACCCACAGTTTATACCTCAGCAGGTTATTTCTTCCATCTACCATTTCTCGCATTGGCACCATTATCGATATCTCTCTCCTCGTCCCTATCATCATCACCACCACCACCGCCACCATCACCATACTTATATTTTCACCACCGCTGCAGTCATTTGCTACCACCTTTACGCTAAGCGCCGCTCCTTCATCACTAGCACCATCACAACCACCATCTACACTATCACCGCCATCACACTACAACCACCAATACCTCCATCATCACCTTCATCACCACTCCTACCAACGTCATCACACCAACTCTATCACCAATACCATCGTCATCCTCACCCTCATTTCCATCACCCCACCACCCCAACGTCTCCTCCATCTTCATCATCAACACGCCACCCTCATCAGCACTTCCATCATCATCATCATCATCATGACCCATCACCGTTATCACAAACTCTGAGTCGATAACACAATAGAAAATACCCAAGACGTCAATCACTATCACCACCAGCACCCTTTACTCCACCCACCCAAATAAACCCTGTGCGCCATTGTTAATCTTGATCGAGCAATAAAAAAAAAAACAGCTGCCCCAGTTTATGTTTGCAGTTTATTGTGTTTCTATGGCAACAACTTCGACCTTATCACATCGCTTATGTTTTCATAATTATATCTCTAAAAATACAGTCTCTGGTTGTTGTTTTTTTTTTTACATATTTATGTTTTTGATATTTCATAATGAATATGACATCTGTCTCATATGTGTGTGTGTGTGTGTGTGCACGTATACACACACACACACACACACACACACACACA
>NC_068990.1:53680472-53681303 GCF_001194135.2 Octopus bimaculoides
AGAATGGAACAAGAACACAAAACATCCAGACAGGTGATACAAGAAAGGGATAGACGATACAAAGAAAACACGGACAGGTCATTCGGAGTTTTCTTCCTTCAGTCGAGATCCAGATTATCCTTGCAATTTCGGCTGGTTATTCTCGATATTGCTCCAATCTGGCCAGGCCTAAGGAAAAACTAAGCTAAGAGCATTAGATTCCTTAGAAGAAAGCAGCGAATGTATACAAAAACAAGGACGGAAAAAACGAACAATGTTACACAAATACAGTAGGAATAATAACGGGACATAACAACAGATGTCTTTCGACTAAGGACAAAACTGAGAATGTGTGTGTGTCTGTAGGCGTGTCTCACTAAAACTCAAGAACTACCCAACCGATATCATTCTAATTTTACACATGCCTTATTTAGGGTCTATACAGTGACATGGCCCCAAATTCTTGCCTAATGCGAGCCTGGAGCCATCTCTTATTTCTTACACTATTTTAGTATTATGTGTTAAAAGTGAAACAATAGCATCTCTATTGTAATGTGAGATAATACTTTCCGTTTAAATAGTGAAACCATTAATACTTACACTATGTATGTATATATACATATATATATATATTAGTTTCATTTCTATTACCTTTATTATGGTATATTTATGTATGTATATATATGCATATATATAAGCATATATATATGTATATATATATATATTTATGCATGTATATTTATGTGTATATATATGTGTATATGTATAATTATGTATATATATGTATATGTATATATATTTATATGTATGCATATGTATATTTATATATATATATATATGTATATATATATA
>NC_068990.1:53684278-53689738 GCF_001194135.2 Octopus bimaculoides
TGTGTGTGTGTGTGTGTGTGTGTGTGTGTGTGTGTGTAAATCAAATGGATGTCCCATATTTCGCACATACAGTAACAACCATACCAACAATCCAAAACACTGCCATCGTCAGTTGTCCCTCGGATTTCACTATGGTTTCGACACCTGGGCAGCAATGTAAGTCCATTAAATCGAGATAATCGAGGAGGTACGTTTTATTGCTCTTAAAATGAAACAATCTTGAATACAATGGAAAAATAAAGTTATTAAATTCTCGCAATGGATACAGAACTTTTATTTCCAATGTAGTTTTAAAAAATATTCTGCCATCGCTATAATGGCAGAGTCATCAAAGCGTTGAGCAATATGCCAGTTGATATTTCTTGTCGGAAGCGTTTAAAGCCAATGAAGACTCGTTCCATTTTATCCCAATCAGAGAATGATCCGGAAATGAAGGCACCGTCCATTGAGTAGCGTAACACCTCTTCACATTTAAACGCCAGCAATCAACACAGAATGTCATGATGGCGACATTTGGGGGCTGACAAAGACGTCATTCTCTTTCGTTTTCTGAAACCTGGCTGTTTTTTTAACAGCAAGCGGTACGTTGAGACGCACAAAAATCTTAGAGAAGTCAAAAGGAGAGAGAGACACTGAACAAGAAAACGACCCATATTCACCCTGATAATGCGTGTCCATATTTTAATAACAAATAGGCAATTACTGATTTGGACTACTCAGTAGTTACCCATCCACTATACAGTACGGACCTGGTGTCTTCTAACTTTCACTTGTTCAGTTCAATGTAGGGCAGTGGCGGACATCAATTTGATGACACGGCTGAGGTGAAACTAACTGAGAAGTGAACACAAAGTGTAATCTGAATCACTCTGTTAAAGAGGATTCAATGAATAGATTCGACAATGGTGCAAATGCTTCGCTTGTGACAGCGACTATGTAGCACCTTTGTATAGAGGAAGAGTTAATCTGCCAACATGTGAAAATTTGAACCTATGTTTTTAATAAGACATTTCTGGCCACTTCTACAACGCTCGCATAAATAACAAGACATTCGAAAAATAATTTGCATTTTCTGAAACTTTAAATTATATTTTTAGATGTATTTTAGGATGTGATTTGGTGGCTAAGGTTTGATTGATATTTCTAGCAGGGCAGCGAAGCACATAGAAACTCCTTCGTTGATTGTCTGATGTTTTGATTAGATGCAGAATTATATATAATAATTATATACTAATTTGTTACTTCTAATAGTAAACTGTACTTAATCTATGATACCTAATTACAGCCAATCGGATTGGACCAGAGATAAAATGTCTTCCCCACACCAAAGTACTGGACAATATCGCCCAAGAAAATTCTCCCAACTCCATCGCTGTCAAAACGTCACCTATAAACCGCTATTTCACAGTCCCTTATAGCCACCATCGTCGCCATTATGCCAATGCTACGGCATCAACATCAAAGCATCACCTCCACGACGTCTTTTTTTCAATATGGACGCCTTTTTTTCCATTTATTTCTTACAAACATTAATACTGTGCAGTAAATTCATGCGTAAGTAGTTGGACGTTTCCTCAAATTTCAATCTCTACAAGATCTCTAAGCTCCGCCTACCAATTTTATTAGTGATGGAGGAATCCAAAGCTACAAAAGTAAGAGCGATCAGAATATTGTTTTTATCTGGGGATGAGGGAGTCACACTCACCAACAAGAAGTGGAAATCCGAGGAAGTTGTGAAGAAAGCGGAGACATGCTGGAGACGCCAGGAGATTGTTGGAGTTGTCTCTCTAGGATTTTTCAGTTTCAGCACCAAGAGATAAAGAAATACCAATGCCAGGAGTAAGAGTGCAAAGGATTTATGACTCAACAGAGAAGAGTCGCCGGATGAAGGCAGTAAGGCTTGCGCATCAAGGACAATTGATATTGTGGGACCAGGTGCTCGAGCGCTCACCGTCCTGAAAGGAACTCTGGGGCACTGACCATGGAAGAGTGTCCTTCATCCTTTATGTTGTCACTGACCCCTTACCAGCCCGAAATGGTCTTAAAATATGGGGTAAGGCAAAAAGACTCATCATGTAAGTAGTGCAGAGCAACTCTTTACACTCTTAACCACATTTTGATCGGATGCCCAACCGCACTGAGAGAAGACCGATACAAGTGGGGGCATGACAAGATCCTTGCAGAAATCGCCAAATGGACTCACTTGCAAATGGTCCAGGCTAACAAAGACTATCCACCACTACCAAAAGATATCAGATTCTTAAGGGAAGGCAACCATTTTCTTAAGACAAAAACAACTGTAGGGGACCTGCTTTCTATCTTGTATTCAGTCTCAGACTAGGAGATGCACGTGAACCTGAAAGGCTGGCTTGACTTCCCAATGGAGATAACGGACCAGATATGTTCCTGCTCTCCAGGAGTATAAAAGCAAACATCGTGGTCGAACTCACAATGTCCTGAGAGGACAAACTCAATATTTCCCACCAGAAAAAGAAGACCAAATACCAGGACTTGATTGACGAAGCCCTTGTCAAGGGATATCATACGGCATAATTGCTTACTGAAGTCGCCTACCGCAGCTTTCAAGCTAGATTGGTGCACTCTTTCTTGCAGAAGATAGGTCTGGAACACAAACAACTGAAGCAAGCCACCAAGGGGATAGGCACAACAGCTGAAACAAGCTCAAGGTGGCTATGCTTGAGAAGAGATGCAAATGAAACCCTTCCGTAGTTGAAGACTAGTTCAGTCTCCGCTGCCCCACTCAGACGAAGTGAGGAAACTGAGCGGCGAAACACTTGTGACCATAAGATACCTGTTGACGATACGGAATGGTTTCGAACATTGCGATGAATTTAGAAGTGCTTGCAAAACCTCTGGGTTGCTCCAGCAGTTCCGCATGGAGCAAAGCATCTCTGATGTTTATTTCACCTTCAATTTCTGCCTAATATTCAGTCTCTTCGTTCTTCCTTTTTTGTTTCTTCTTCTTAATCATCATCATCATCATCATCATCATCATCATCATCATCATCATCTTCTTCTTCTTCTTCTTCTTCTTCTTCTTCTTCTTCTTCTTCTTCTTCTTCTTCTTCTTCTTCTTCTTCTTCTTCTTCTTCTTTCATTTTTTTCTCCATTTCCATTTCTGTTTAATTTATGTGTAAATGACTGATAAAATATTGTTTTCTACATCATTTATAATAAATGAAAGACTTCACTGACATCAGAGTCTCGATTCCACAAGAATTCACCAATGGAAATCAGGCGTTGAATTCCAACAGTTGACACAATAATTAGCGAGGAGTTGGATAGAATGTCTTGTGTTTTCAAGTGCTGATTTGAAATCCTATCGGTTCCGTTTCCCCACCAGAATATCACTGCCATAGTGGTACCATTACAACATCATGAACATTACAAGGTCACCAGCTTAGAATAACCTTGAAAGCACCGTCCACACAATATCACTGGCATTACATCATTTATAGCGAAAAGGCTTCAGCACCACAACACTACATAGCAAATTACAAACCCACCAATGCCAATCTCTTGTGACAACCTTCAGCATACCCACAAACTTATCATAGAAAATATAACGCTGGCTTCAACAACAACAACTACATTTTTCTATTCTAACTACTTCCAACACTATAAAACCTATGGCTTCATACTCGTCTTAATTCTCTTGTACAAATATCCTGAGTACCATCTTAAGAAACAGCACAAAAATACTTGTCAAGTCGCCAAATATCTACAGAATACAGTTGCAGTACTTCCCGATTTATGTATCACAGGGACATGTCCTCTCAACCATTTTGTTTTTCCAATCATTACCTTCCCATGCCTCCACAAAACCTACACAGACTCCGATGGAAATGAAATCACATTTATATCCTCTCACTATTCCCTAAACATAACTGCAGACTTTGTTTATCGCGCCTGAAAACCTGATACCACAATCATAATAATGTCTACTAACTCTATCGTCTTCTTTCTTACCAACAGCACCATACAACTGGGTACGAATTGGAGGAATCGTTAGAGCATCGGACAAAATGCTTCACAATATTTGTTTCAACTTTCTGCTGCCTGTGATTACATTTACCGTTTTACTACTTCGGGATCGATGAAAAAAGAGTATTAATCCAAGATGGATTAGTGGTACGGTAAGAGTGTTGAATTGTATGCCTTGCAGTACTTATTCCAACTCCTTGCGTTTTGAGTTTAAATCCTACCACACGGTGCAGAAACGATGTATTTTGAGCAATCCCTGGAACCAGTTTGAGTCAAAAGGAAACAAATGTCAATAATAATAGATCCATCAAGGACTCTACCTATCCTTGACTGTGGTTCTAATCCCTCCTCAATAACAAAGAGTTCTAAATAGCCCAGTGCACATCATAACAGATTGTATACAGAATTTCATCCGTCTGAACTGGGTGAAATCGGTTCAACACGGCTACAGATTTTTACTTTCATACGAATACATGGTCTTGTGCTTAATGTCCAGATCCAGTATTTCATTGTGCAGAGTTCAAATCCCACCCACACCAATTTACTTTTAATTTTTCAAATAGTTGATACTATAACTACCAGTCAAATACTGGAGTGTATTTCATGGGCTGTTCCTATAAACGCATACACCACACCTAACAACAAACCCATCACCCTCTCACACACATGGGTGGATTTGTGTTAAAATCTTTTATTTTTAAAAACCAATACTTGATTTAAAAAAAAACATAATGGCTTCACTATTCTTTGTTATTTTAACACATACAATAACAACACCAACAATAATAACAATATATAGAGGCAAATAATGAAAGAAACCAGAACAATATTTACAAAATATAAATAATAACTAAAAGTAATTTCAGTAACAACCACAAACTGATCAACAGTAACAACAGCAACAATAACAACAACAAATAGCAGAAACAATTACATGACAACTACTTTTGACAATGATTTGATGACGACGACAATGATGATAACGATGACGATGATGAGGAGGAGACAATACGACGGAGACGACGATGATGATGACCCTCATCATTACCATCTACTATAAGGAAGAAAGACATACCGAAGACAGGATGAGAGAGAGAGAGAAGAGAGGGAGAAGGAGAGTGAGTGAGAGAGAGAGAGAGAGAGAGTGAGAGAAAGAGAGAGAAAGAGAGAGTGAGAGAGAGAAAGTAATGTAGCTGACATGCAGGTAGAAGCATATGACGTGAGTGTTACCAAAAAGAATGTCTAATTCGCAGAGTGCAGCATCTATTTCATGGATATTTTAAGGGTATCACATGGGTATTTCAGAGATATTTAGCGTCAAAGAACAGATGGGTTGTTGATATTTACAGGTTACCGACAAAACCTTCTCTGCAGTCGCAAGCAAAAGATATTTTGGTATTTCTGTCCAATCTACTTTATTGCAACTGCTGATATATATATATATATATATATATA
>NC_068990.1:53690325-53692022 GCF_001194135.2 Octopus bimaculoides
TATATATATATATATATTGTTGTATTTGGGGATGGTCATGTTGCCAGTTTAGCCAATAAAAACACACGCACTATATATTTGGTGTTCACTTGCTTCAGCTTTATTTTATATTAATTGTATTTCGGCCAGAGTTCTTTCGTCACACTTCTGTGACCTCATCAGTAGTCCTTTACTTTCTTCTTTCTTTTTTGTGTGTCTCTCCTTACTAATGATCTGCCATTTTGTATTCCTATTGTATTTGTCTTAATTTTCGCATGCGTACATCCCTGTGTGTGTCTTTGTTTAGTAAGTGTGAGGGGGGGGAATGTGCCTGAATTATCAGTATCCCCTGTTTATGCACGTTCGGTTAATTTACTTTTATCTATTTTATTCATTTGTCTATATCTACTTACTTTTTCTTTTATTTCTATTTTTTGTATTAATGTAACTAAATTTAATTTATTTTGCTTATGTATAGTGTTATTTAATTCCATTTATTTATCTGTGTATTGTATTATATTCATGTTATTATCAGTTTATGGGGATCTTATTCCGACATAGGTTGTGGAGTGTTGGGCTGGTGGTGCTTGTGTTCCATTCTAGTTTTCTATTCAGGATAGGTTTATCTTCTATTATGAGTGTAACTTCCGAAATTTGTCTAAGCGTTGCGTCAGTTCTATGTGTGGACAAGATTTCAACTTCTATGTTGTTGAGTGTTCCTACTCGGCGTTCCTTAAGTTTCCTCCAATATTCATTTACCCGCTCTCCTATGCTCCATGCTGTCTCCCCTTGGTACGTCGTTGTCTTGTTACTGCACCTTCTCTCTGTACATCTTATACTATAGACTACATTCCTAGCTTTACAGTTTGTTTGTGGGCTAAATCTACATACAATACAGTTCCTATCAGTACAGGGGTTTCTACTAAAAGGGTAGGTTCTACCGATTAGGGATTTGATAGGGTTACCTGGCCTTTCTACAACCTTAATTCTTAGCTTAAGTTTGTCTAAGGCCTTTCTAAAGTGGTAGCCAGTTCGCTTGTAGGGGTGGTGTCTACGAACATGACACTCTGGTATCTGTGGCTATCATACCATGAGTTGGCCTTCCCTATTTTCTTCTTAGTCCTTTCAATGGTGTTCTATGACTTGCTCCTATAGAGTGGTCAAGTCCCTTTCCTATCGTTACGTATGATAGTTTCAAATTTCCTCATGACTCCTTTGTATACTGTGATCCTTTCTCTATGGCTGTATCCTGAGAACTAACGCGGTGAGCGAAGTGTTGTATGTGTTTCTTTAACTCTGTAGGGTCACACATGCAGGACACATTTCTCATTACTCCGATGAGGTCTGCCATCAATATATTGAATTTGGCATTATCCGCGATAGCCGAATTCCGGTGGATCAGGTATTTGGAGGCCATAGGCTTGGTACAGTGTGAATGAAGGATTTGGGTTTTATTATTCAGTTTCCAGTCAGAGTTCTGTATCCAGTACTAGTAATCTATGGTTAGGGTGTTTCGTAGGGTAGTCTATCGTGACCTTAATATTCTGGATGGTGTTAGCTATTTCTGGATGCTCTCCATAGTACTAGTTTCTATTATTTTTAAAAACAACGGGCATTCAACACGCATGGAGTTGGCTTTAACTGCTCTTTCTCCCTCTCTTTGTCTATATGTATATATATATATATATATATATATATATATATATATATATATATAT
>NC_068990.1:53693091-53693756 GCF_001194135.2 Octopus bimaculoides
AGAAGATTATTTTGAAGCACAAACCTAGTTGGAAGGAATAAAACAAAAGAAACAGAATTACAACTGACCGAAAATAGAAACTAACGAAAAGCGTAATTTCAAATTCTCTTGTAAGAAAAACTAATTTTTACTGACATTTTAAAGTACTCTACGTTTTAGACACAAGAGAATCTTCACATACTGAAATTGCTTTGTGAACATAAAAGTTTAAGATAGTCATTAATAATTATTATCGAGACCGATAGAATAAGTACTAGGCTTCTAAAGAATACGTCCTGGGGTCGATTTGCTCGACTAAAGGTGGTGCTCCAGCATGGCCACAGTCGAAAGACTGAAACAAGTAAAAGAGTAAAAGAGTATTAGTCTCTAATAAATATTCTTAAGAAAGAATTTGCAATTATATTTTTCAATTGTACCTTTTCTCGGTCGACCACAATTTCGTTTCCCAGATTTGTAGATAACCGATAATACTTTTTGCCATTTCCGGTGAGATTCATGCTAACCCGATTTATCATAAAGTATCTTCTCCACAAATGATTGTTTTGAACATGTGAATAATCAGAAATAATATCTAGAGGTTATATAACTTAATGACCACAAATATATGGTAGCGTTCCCAAATATATCGGATTATATAATTGCATTCCACCTGATACATGCACATA
>NC_068990.1:53693766-53697193 GCF_001194135.2 Octopus bimaculoides
ACTGCATTCCACCTGATACATGCACATACACACACACACACACACACACACACATAGACAGAAAGAGAGAGCGGACATGCGAAGGTTAGATGTGCAATGTAAGTGTACAAGTTCGACAGAGTGCCAGAAGAATTGGTTGCTGTGTGCAAGAGAGAACACTGCACTGGTTTGGTCATGTGCTGCGGATGGACGCCGACATCTCCAGAAAGAAGTGCCGATCTCTCAAAGTGGATGGAACACGTGGAAGTGGGAGACCCAGTAAGACATGAGATGAAGTACTAAAGAACGACCTCAGGAAGCTGAACCTTTCAAGCGAGATGACAGAACCGAGATACATTTTTCCATTCGAGTCCACAGAGAATTACAGATAGTATTTATGTAATTTTGATTTACTGTCAGGTGACTTTTGGCCAACCCCGTATAATTATGTGTGCATGTGTGTGTGTGTGTGTGTGTGTGTGTGTGTGTGTGTGCGCGATTATATATGTGACATGATATAGCGTCGCTTTTGTAACTAATACAAATTACGAAACAGGTGTCAACAAATAAAATAAACATTTTTTATTCATTTTTTCCACCATTAACACTCCTTTTCGGAACAACGTTGAAGTTATATACTAGCCTTAACTACTGTTTTTCTTGATAGGCACGAACGAAGTGGGGAACTCAGAGTCAGCTCTCTTTGATATTTGAAATATATATGTCAGTGTACTTCACATGGAACATGCCCAACGTCGGATGGCCTGAAGGCCTTTTCCCTTCAGGAATGACGTAGTGTGAACTAAGACAGGTGGAATCCTTGTTCAACCTCACCAACACTTTATACATGGAGCAAGTGGTACTCCAATCAACTGGGGCAAATAATATACTTCATCTGTGCTTCACAAACAATATGGATCTCAGTCATAATATGAAAGTATCACCGACACTTGTCTTGGATCACAATATAATAGATCTGATTATGTATCGATCAACCCTAACCCGCAAATATGCAGCCTGTGAGACGCACACGAAATCTATACAATCTGAACTTCCATAAAGCAGATTGAGAAAGAGATCATCATACAGGATTGACCTCAATGTCACTCTACACCTGACATCGACTTGAAACTGTAATGCAAGCCATATGCTATAAGATTGTCCCCGAGAGAAAGGTCACTGAACATAAGATCAAAATTCTCAAGGAGAGGAACGTTCGTATGAAACGGCGTATAGCGATAGCAAACTGCTATCAAAACAGAGAACTCAATGGTAGTGGAAATTCCCACCTGAAAACAATACTGGTGGAGATGGAGGAAAATCTGAAACGTTGCTGTGAAAAAGAAAGTGCAGACAAAGAAGCCTAGGATATAGACAATATAAAATCAAAGTCTAAAGCAATCTTTGAGTGCGCCAAAGAAACTGTCTGTATGCGTTGCAGGGTAGGGCCACTCTTCCACAAAGAGGGTTCCCTCGCGGGAAACGCTATAAGGATCAGTGAATCACTGAATGAACAATTCAAAAGTGTTTTCACCCAACCTTATGGCACATGTAAGTCAGCAAACTTGTAGAATTCTTTATTACTACAGATGTAAAAATGGAGGCCGTAACAATTGACTACATCGGCATCAAAGAAGATGGAATACTGGCCAGAGATGAGGTAGATACAAACTCAATTGCTGGCCCTGATGGATTCCCAGCAAGCCTTCTCAAATCATGTAAACGGACCCTCGCAGAAACTTTATTTTTTAGAGATTACTTTCAAGTGGTAAGCTCCCAGGCAAATTAAAGGAAATAATAACATGCCCTATCCATAAAGGAGGAAGTAGAGCAGATGCTAAACACCATAGGCCTATCTATCTAACCTCACACACAAAGCCTTAGAACGAATAAACCGAAGGAAACTAAGTGCATTCCCTGAAGAGAATGGCTTGTTGAATAACACCCAGCACGGTTTTTGATCAGGTAGAAGTTGCCTGTCACAACTCTTCCAACACGACTGGGAGTTAAAGTAGCTACTCAACAACTGAAATGTGGATGTGATATATCTCGACTTTGCTAAAGCCTTTAATAAAGCTGACCACGATATGATATGTCACAAGGTGCGTAATCTCGGAATAGTCGGAAAACTTGGAGAGTAACTTCACGACTTTCTAAAAGGTTGAAATCAGATAGTATTAATCAACAGAGCTACCTCGAAGAAACGCAAATAACGAATATTGTCCTATAAGGCAGTGTCTTGGGGTCACTGCTATTCATAGCGGCCCTCTCAGATATGCCCTCAACTGTTTGCATTGCCCTCAACTGGCACCCTTGCTAGCTATGTAGACGATACAAAAGTTTCTCAGAGGATGTAGAACCCTGGACATGCTGTGCACCAGCAACAGGAGTTGAACGCAATATAGAGGTGGGCTGAGGATAATAACATGCAGTTTAATGCTGGAAAAATCTAAGTCCTGCGCTACCAGCACATGAAACTGGAGGGATTGCAATCCCTGAATCAAAATCAACGCTGTGACATGGGTATTGATATGAGTAAGGATGCGTCTCTCGAGGCGCATATTGCAAAGTTGTCAATAAAATGCAGACGATTGGCTGGATGTATCCTTAGAACGAGAGAACAGAAAACCATGATGGTCCTCTGGAGGACATGTCTTCGGCCATTTAGACTACTGTTCCCGACCATGGACACTTCGCAGTATCACATTAACGGCGGACCTCGAAGAAATCCAGCGAAGCTACACAAAGAAGATCGTCTCAATGCAACATGTCTTGCGAAAGGCTGCAAAAATTAAGACTCTACTTCCTAGAATGAAGGCAGGAAAAATACACAGTGATATACATCTGGAAAATCTTGGAAGGACTTGTATTGAACTTTCGCGTTGAAACTTACACAAACAGCAGAACTGGACGCCACTGCATAGTGCCAAAAATCCCAAAACTGCCATCAGGATACAGGACCAAATACTGCAACAACTTAGAATTCAAGGGCCCACAGCTCTTCAGCATCCTCTCAAAAAGCCTGAGAGACAGACCTTCACGGAGTGGATGTAGGCATTGTAGCGGTAGCTAGATAGTTGAATGATCTCCCTTGCAAGAAAGATTATAAAGAAACCTCCCTTTCTAAGATTCTCGAAGCATCTCTGTCACGAGACGTGATTCTTAATTATTCAAGAAGCTTAGCGTGTCACTTGGAAGTTTCTAGAATGTCGGGCGTTCCATTAATAAAAACAGCTTGCTAACCCTGCTCTTCGCTTCTTAGTCGATTAGACTTAGAACCATTCACGTCATTGCCATGTCCGTCTATTTTTCTACGCTACATGACTGAAAAATCACCACTTAGCTGTTATTTCTACATTTTCTATCTTTGAACTTTCTTGCATAGATTACTTCATTCAACTAGATTCTACATATTGATTCTATGTATCATCATCGGCCAGTAAAAAAA
>NC_068990.1:53699202-53703494 GCF_001194135.2 Octopus bimaculoides
GTGTGTGTGTGTGTGTGTGTGTGTGTGTGTGCATGCGTGCGTGTATATATGTATGTATGTATGTATGTATGTATGTATATATGTGTGTATGTATGTATGTATGTATATGTATAATATGTATTCATTTATAAATAAACTGTACTTCATGCATGAAGTACTGATTTTGTTCGTTTTTATGTCCAAAACGTGTGTCGTGTATGTATGTGTATTTACACATACACATACAAACACACACACACACACACATACACACGAACACACACACTTACATACACACACGTAAAATAAAACATCACTGCGGGGATCGTGTAAAATGATCTATCGAATTTCCAGAAATCCCAACTTTTTCTCGGGATAAAAAAATATAAACAAGAATATGAATAGACCTAATGATTCCAAGTCAACCACTCCTAGAAGTTAGGTAGCTAAGGGGATAGGCTCACTTCCTTTTAGGTAATGGCCCACAAAATATAGGTGTTTTATATGTTAGATTCTCCGGGCTTGAAATATGTTCTACAGAGAGAAAGAATTACGGAGTTACTCGCTAAATGGATGTCGAAAATGATAGGATGGGGAAGTTGAATGGTTTCGAAGAGAGTAAATGGAATTAACATTCGTAATTACACGGGAATTAGGAAGTGATGCTAACATTATTATTTTTAGTAGTAGTGCTATTAAGGCGGTGAGCTGGCAGAATCATTTGCACGCCGGGCAAAATGATTAGCGGCATTTCGTGCTTCTTCACGTTCTCAATTCAGGTTCAGCGAGGTCGACTTTGCCTTTCATCCTTTCGAGGTCGATAAAATAAGTACCACTTGAGCACTGAGCACTGGGAGTTGATGTAATCGAGTTACCCCTCCCCTTTGGGCCAAAATTTGAAACCATTATTATTATGGTTTCAATTACTAACACAGAATTATTAGCACACCGAGCAAGATGCTTAGCAGCATTTCGTTCGTCTTTCCGTTCTGAATTCCGCCGAAGTCGATTTTGCTTGATCACTGATCAATCGTGAAACAAAAAAATATGATTCAATATGTTCCAGTCGGGACAATGCCGTCTTTTTGTATATTAGAAACAACATGGCTCCATATAAGCTTTATTAATTTTGGTTGGGTGTGATTTGAGAGAGATCTGGCTGCTATCTTGAGAATGTTGCATGACGATGTGCTAGATAATAAAGAAAAGCAAAGTTGCCTGCCTATAAGAAATACATACACAAACATTCACACGCACACAAACACTTTTTTTTACTTCTTTTTTAAGCGCTGTTTCAAGTTGTTGAACTAAGGAAGATGACTTTATTACTTCAGCAAAGTGGCCGTCATTTAAAGAAATGTAATAAAAAAGTAATAATAAAGAGAAGTATTTTTCGGTTACACATATACATATCATTGCATATGATCCTTGCGCGGGGTTTGGCCTAGGGATCACCACCAAACACTCTAATTGCAGAGACCCTGAAGAGTTTTGGTTTTCACCAAACCATGGCTCAAATCAAAGGGAAAAGGAACGAATTCATTCGTTCTTATGCCACATATAGAATTATTAGACAATGTATTCAAAGAGGAGACTAAAACACAAAAGGGCGAAAAAGAAACCAGTGACTATATGGAATCCGAGAAGGGTCGAGGAAACGCTGTGAGAGGGGAACACAACAAAGCAGATATCACCACTTTGGACAACTGTGAGCAGCAAAGCAGAGGCCGATCAGGAAAAATAGATGCAAAATATGAAGAATATAGCACAAGCAGGCTGAGGATGGCCATAGGTTCAAAGTGAGCGCAAAAACAAAAAGAAGTAAGAAGACAAAGGCTCTGGAATACAGAAATCTCAAACAGTCTGTAAGTTCTGTACAAAAGGTGCCTGCTGGTATGGAAACGTTGGGACAGGCTGTAGATTTCTTCATCAAAACTCCCGATCGGTACTCGTTTCGCTCGCCCCAAGGCAACAAACAACTCGGTCAGGATCAACGAGGGCACAAGTTAGGTTACAAACCACGATGCCTCCATCTTGGAGATATGTGGATGGTACATGCACTGTTCCTAAGAGGAAACAATATATAGACGCAGTGCAGACAACAGCTAATGAATGACAGTCTGTTTTGGAAATGGCACATACGATTGTAAGGCAGCTGATCTGGTTTCATCAGACATTAAGTTCAAGAAACACATTCCAGCACTCAAGACCACTGCAAGCAACAAAAGATCCAGAGTGGCCAATTCTAACGCCTCTACAAATGTTAGATTAGTGACCACTACCGACACCCTACATATCACACTAATATTTTTGCTGAATGTCAGGGGCCCTGTAACGACCAACCGATGCAAAACCCCATACCTGAAAGACTTAGTTACGTGTGATCAAGCAATATGCATGGTACTAACAGAAACACATCTGAACGCTGGCATATCAAATGCTGAAACACATGTACCAAAGTATGCTGTATTTCGAATAGACAGGAGAGAAAGAACTCATGGTGGCAATGTACATCCTGTCGTTCTGCTATCACAATCAAACTCAGTTTGTGACATTCTGACAGAACATATTAAACAGACAAAAACGGTAATATATACTATATATCACCTACCAGATGCTCCAAATCATGGGAGTTCACTCGAAGAGAGACTCAAAAGATGGAACAAATATTAAACAACCTAAATGACAGCCTTCTCATACTTCTAGGAGACTTGAAATTCCCTAATTTCGAATGACTTGAGGGCCGCCTCTCTCAGGCATGAACAGACTGGATGTAGTGGTTTGTAGTCGTATGGGGTGGGAGTGAACATACGTGTGATGGAAGGAGGTGAGGGGTGTCCTAAAAGTAGAGGTCGCTGTAGTTACGGTAGAAAAGGTAAAGCGAGAAGACAGCAAGTGTCTGATTTAGAGGCTGGAATGGTTGGCGAGTGGTTCCATAGTAATCAGTCAGGAGGTATTGTTTGCGATGTAGTTAAGGTTTTGTGTATGTAAAGCAACATCAGTACTGTGCCAGATATGGTAACAGTATTCCATTGTGATGATTACTTGAGATTTGTAAAGTGTTTTTAGTTGTTGAGAAGAGTGTAAATATTTTAGGGCTTTGACAGGAACATCCGTTTTTTGTGTTAGGGATGTTTTCCTAATATGGGGATTAACTGTGTGTTTATATGATTTAAAGAGAAAGAACCCCATTGAAGGCTGTTTTCAGGGTCTTTACGCATAGAGTCAATGTTGATGTGATGTGTCCAGATTACACGCTGAGAATGATCGTTTGAAGAACAAAGGGTTTGTATCATCTGCGTAGAGGTGTTTATTGTTGAAGGTAATGACAGGTAAGTTGACGATGTGTAGGAAAAAGGGTTGGATACAAAACCAACCCCTAGGGTGAATTAGAGTTTATAGTATCAGTCAGAGAGAAGGTTTTGTCAACATGGATGGTGGTACTACTTGATACAAAACCTGAGATAGCTGATAGCTGCTTTAAGATGTAGGAGTGGGTGTGGAAACGGTGTTTCATAGTACGGTAGGGAGTAGGTAAGACAGTTGTTAAAGGATCGATTAGGTGCAGGGAATGTCATTTGTCGGACATGAAACCAAGCGATAGTCATGATGTCTACCAGCTGGAAGAACAAGAATGGTAGAAAGTGTCACCGAACATACGAGATTTCTTCGTTGTTCTTCTCACTTTAACCTCAAATTGCAGCATTAACTCAGAGTGGAGTTCATTGATGAGTTATGAGTCCAATCTCTGACAGGGGTGGTAGGTATCAAATATTTCGTAAACATACTTTCCGTCTGAGGGATATAACTTTTTTATTCTAAGGAATATTAATTGCCACCATTGACCATTGACAGTTTCCCTAGGACGTCCCATCAAAGTTGAGTGCTCTTGCGCCTAAGTTAGACCGTGTTGGCGCATCCGATAAAATGTTTTGTTGTATTTGTTTCAGTTATCTGAACTCATATTCTGTCGTAATTTAATTACCTTTCATTTCTTCCGGGATCGATAAAATAAAGTACCAGTCAAGTACAGTGGTTGATATAATCGAGTGTTCCTCTGCATTAATTTCAGATCTTACTCTTATAAGAGAATAGTTAACATGCCGCACAAAATGCTTGGCAGTATTTCTTCTGGCTTATCGTTCTGAGTTCAAATTCCGCCGAGGCCGACTTTGTCTTTCATTCTTTCGGGTTTGATTAAATAAGAAACAATCGTGTACTGGGGTCAATGTAGTCGACTTAACCCTTCCTCCGAACATGCTGACTTTGTGCCAAAATTTGAAACCATTATTATTATTATTATTATTATTATT
>NC_068990.1:53703594-53704862 GCF_001194135.2 Octopus bimaculoides
ATATATATACATATGTGTGTGTATACACATACACACACACAGGCGCATGCACGCACACATACACACACACATACAAACATATAAATATATATCCTGCATACATATATCTCCTGCAACTCTCCTGTTCAGTCCCTTTGTTTAACTTAGTCAATGCTGCCATAATCCTTGCCTTCAGTTCATCTTTGGTATTACAAGGAGTTTTGTTGGTCGCTCGCTCAACTGCGCCCCACACATAATAATCTTGATTGGAAAGCCTCCAGACCAAAACACGTCCACTGTTTGAAAATGATGCAAATCTGGATTCATCTAAGAAAATCACTCTATCCCAAAATGAACTGGATTTTTCTGACATCTTAACACATTTCATTCTTTTCATGATATTAATTGGTTGAAGGAGAGGTTTTCTTCTAGCTGCTCGTCCACAATACCTAAGCTTATGCAGATATGTAACACATGTTCTTCGACTAACTTCTAGCTGTTTTGCAATGTTAGAAGCCTTCGAACGGGGTTCGTTTTCCACAATTCTCTTCAAACAGCGAAGCTTCATTTCCGAGGGCCCAGGTCAGCCAAACGAGAATCTGTTGATTCTTTTCCTTGGCTTTTGAATTGCACTATAATTCTATTAACAGTAGCAAGAGGAATTTGAAGATTTTTGGCAATTTTTCGCAAGCTAAGACCAGCCTCAGATCGCCCAACAATACAACCTCTTTGAAAATCTGACAGTTCTGCTGAATTTTTTGTGCGTGGCATGGTTACTTTTCGCAGATGTTTAATATAATGGCACCTGGAATGAAAAAGAATAATTACATTGTAAATTCTATAGCGTTGAAAACATATTAAGACACTTAGATCAGAAATTTTGAAAATTAAAGGTGTTTATTTACTTCCTGCATGTCTGTGTATATATATGAAAACAGAAAAAGTTGGTAGTTCCAATCAGTTTATTTCATCAATTTTTTAATTAAAAAATAAAAAAATCTGCTAGAAGATCACATGTAATGTGTTTACTAAGACCCAATAGTTCTCATATATATATGTAAATGTGTGTGTAGATAAATATGTGTATTGATGTATATATGTGTATGTGTATGTATACATGTGTGTGTGAATATACATATATATATATATATATATATATATACAGAGAGAGAGGGGGAGGGGAGAGAGGGAGAGAGAGAGAGATGTATATATATACTTTTTGTCTGTTATATGTAGGGAAGTAAATGTGTGAGCTAGCTTGATCTCCCCGCCTCCTCTCCCAAATCAAT
>NC_068990.1:53704974-53707380 GCF_001194135.2 Octopus bimaculoides
CTAACCATTATATTTCTCACCAAAGATCAACTATTCAAATGGCTTCATAAAACACTTCTTTAACACCCCACCATCTCCCAACTCCATCCCCAATCAAGTATCTTGTTTTCACCATTCACTATTTCCTTTCAGCTCTTATTCATCAACACCCTTTCACTCTCACATTGATTAACAAACCCCCAACTCCACCCAAACACGCCCAAATTCCATATATAAAATCACAAAGCCCCAAACCGTCAGATCTGTTTGACAACAAATGCGAGAAAGTTCTCCAGAGAAGTTGACGAGATTTTTTTTTTTAAACTCTCTCCACCCAAATTAACAAAGAATTTACAAAATTTACGAACTAAAGTGTAAAATTTATATTACTTTTATATTACTATTTCTTTTATTCATTTATATAATCTTCATTTCATTTGTTTTCTATATTCTTTTGTTTTATTCTTATTTTTAATTTTTTTTAATTTTTGTTATTAATTTTTAATTTTTATTGTTAATTTGTATTCTTAATTCAATTTTTTTAGTCACATACACGCACACACTCACACATATACACACATTCATATGCACGCACACATACTCATATATTCCGACGAAGAGTCATGCTCGAAACGTTAAAAACTCTCTCCTTTCGTCGACTGATACTTACTTTATCGACACCAGAAGAATGAAAGGCGAAGTCGGCCACGGTGGAATTTGAATTCAGAATGTAAGGCCGGACGAAATACACCTTATGTAGTAATATTTGAGCAAGTAATATTAAACAAGTAATATTAAGGATGTTGTCTTACATTTTTAACTAGTAGGAATCAACTTTTCTCAGAGATTGTTGATTTTCCAACATCTTGAATATGCCATATTCCAGTCTCTTCTGGAATCAAACTAGACAAAGCAGTGATATAGTAGTTTGTTGAGTAAATTGCTATCAAGAATGCCTTCTGTATGTTTCTTTTGAATTGTCTAAATATCTTGAGGAGTTGACAGCGGGGACAAGCAGCATAAAATCTAACAGTAAATCCCTCATAGCTTAGTGTAGATACTTGATAAACCCACTAGAATTTGGGGGCTAGAGAGGTTATAGATAAGAAGATATTTCGGTATATGTTTGTGTGTTTGTGTATGTGTCAGTCTGTATGTCTCTGTTTGCACATGTATACATATGTACACACATGCACAGAGGTACTCAGACACATGCAGTGTATGTCTGGAATGGATTAACATTAACATTAAGACGGTATTACAAGAACTTGTTACTTATTATTTTCAATCCAAATTTCAAGTAATCCTTCACACGGCGTACATTTGTGTTTCTTCGCAGTTCCTGATGTTAGCTACTTCACATCTATTCACTTAACTTTCAGAAGTTAACCTTTCGTATCTTTTGAAACGGCCAGAAACTACTCTGATTCTGGCGTTCAATTTTTCGGTTTACATCGATATTATTTCTGGAGTATATGTTTTGTGAAAATTATTTTGCTTGGTATTTTATTGTAGAGGGTATTAACCTGCTCTTGGATGGCTATTAAATTACTGTAGCTAGATACTGTTAATCCTGACGAAATAGCAATTTAAATATTGTAGATAGCTGCAAATCTAGTGAAAATGGTTATTAATGCGTGGTTACTCATGATCTATATCAAAAGAGGGAGAGAGAAAAAGAGGATAAGGTGAAGAGTGGGGTAGAAAGAGAGAGAAAGGATAAAAGGGAGAGAGAAGTATAAATGACATGTGGTAGGGGGAGCGTAATATTTATTACGTGGTTAAAAAAGTTAGTGATATAGAAGAGAATTAATTTTAGCAGAGGGGTGATATTCTGATGATGAGATTAAAGAAAGGCAGAGAAAGTGAGAGAAAGAGGGGAGAGAAAGAAAGAGAGAGAGATGATGGTGGTGGTCGTGGTGGTAGTGGTGGTGCTGCTGCTGGTGGTGGTGGCGATGGTGAGTGCATAGAGAAAAGTATTTTATGAAATTGAACTAAGTTCTTTATATCGCCTATCACTTAACGCAAGCGCATCCCATACTTGTCATTCACTTTAGAAAGAAACCAGTTTCCCGTTCGCCTGTCATATGCAATGGCTATCAATAAATCACAAGGGCAGGCATATTATAAAGTGGCGCTGTTCTTGCCTGAACCTGTATTCGGCCGTGGTCAGCTATATGTTGCATTCTCAAGGGCTCGCAAATTATCTGATGTGAGAGTTAAAATTATCAACACTGACAAACAAGGGAAAAGCAGAGGGAGAACTCACACGAAGAAGTATTGGATGGAAAGGTGTATGCAAATTGAAATGTGTATTGGCTCTGACCCATCACCTTGTCTTATAAGTTACCAACGATGTGGTTTTCAGAGTAAGGCATGTTGCATTAAATTTTTACCCCCGTGAAACTGGGACCCCTATATTTTACA
>NC_068990.1:53708491-53711240 GCF_001194135.2 Octopus bimaculoides
TGATACATCAATTAGAAAGCATTTTTTTTTCTTCATGATCTTTGACAACTATATCTGGTCTATTTGCCTTAATTTCTCTATCTGTGTATTATTATTATTATTATTATTATTATTATTATTATTATTATTATTATTATTATTATTATTATTATTATTATTATTAGGGCGGTGAGCTGACAATCGTTAACACGCAGGGCAAAATGTGTCATTTCGTCCATCCTTACGGTTTGAGTTCAAATTCCGCCCAGTTGAGCTCTGGGGTCGATGTAATCAACTCCCCAAACTTGCTGGCCTTGAGCCAAAATTTGAAACCATTATTATTATTGCCTTCCCTTCTTCGTCCATTACATTTTCTGGTGTATGTTGGTGCCAAGCATCCATTACCTCGTGTTCATACTTCCGGCATAGTGGCTAGTGAAGGTTTTGCGCTACTTTGTCGTGTCTGCGCTTGTACTCTTTCTGCGCAAGACTTTCACAAGCACAAACAATGTGAGTCACGCTTTCGACCATCTTCTCACACATTCGGCAGAGGTTCGTTGCACTTGTGTAGTGTATATCATTTTTCACTGAGTTGGTATTCAATGCCTGATCCTGGGCTGTGATGATTAGGCTTTCAGTATTCTTTCTTAGGTCACCTTTGCTGAGCCACCTCCATGATGCTTCTTGGTCTTTTACGTTGTCAGTTTCAAGGTGGAACCGACCAAATAATTCTATGCGGAATTCATGAGCACTCTGAAGCTCATTTTTGGTAAATCCTTCTGCATCAGCAGCATACTGTGGCAGGTCTTGTTTGCTGTTTACCAAATATTTTGTCATGTTTCTTCTTTCACTGTTAATGCACTCCCGTTCGCTGATCAGCCCACATCCACCTTTACCCCTCTTCATGTAGAGTCTGTGTACATTCGCTTTAAGGTGGAGTGCACCGTGTATTGTCATTGTCTTTCTGGTAGTGCTATCGAGTTGGTTAATATCCATTTGTGTACATTTCAGGATGGGTCACTATAACGGACTACAGCAATAGCCCATATGTTGACGGCAGTCACAAGGTTCCTTGAGTTGAGTCTTGATTTCAAGAGAAGTTTGAGGTGCTTCAGACATGCAGTTTCATTTCTCTGTGCAAGATATTGTCCAGCTCCAGGATTCCAAGGTACTTGTACCCATCATCATTCGGGTTTTCTATTCTCTCTCCTTTGGAAAATTCTATGCCCCTACAATCTGCTCTTTTCCCTCGTTTCAAAGTGAGCACCGCACACTTCTAGATACCGAATTCCATCCCTATATCTTTGCTGCACATCTGCACAGCTTCTCCAGTTCAGGCTTTTAAAATCATCCATGAAGAGTAGATGGTTGAGACGAGGTCTATTCTTTCTCAGCTCATAGTGCGCGCTGACTTTGGTTAGGACTACAGAAAGTGAGATCAAGACTATAACAAATAACAAAGGTAAACAAAAGTCTCCCTGGAAGATATCTCTTTCGATTGTTACCTCGGCTAAGCGCTGGTTTTTACAGAAAAGACATGTTTTCCAACTAGGCATGCAGTTCTTAATCAGTGCACACACGTTCTCAGTTATTCGACACATGTCGTGTGTTTCCAAAACCCACGAAAGTGGCAACATGTTGTAAGCCTTTTAAAAATCTATCCAGGTCATGCACAAGTTTTTTTGATACCGTTTACGGTTCTTCATTACAACCTTGTCTATCACAAGGAGGTCCTTGGTGCCCTTGGATCGTTTTCGGCATCCCTTTTGTTCTACTGGAAGTAGATTATTTTCCTCATGGAACGTATATATTTTCTCTGCAAGGATGCCTGTTAACACTTTCCATCAGAAGTTAAGACAAGCAATGGTTCGGTAATTGCCAACCTTATTGCTCTTTGACCGCTCTTTCATCAACAATGTTGTCTTTCTCTCGACAATCCACTCAGGAACTGCACCGATTTGTAGACAATTGTCTAATTGTAACGCAATTCGCTTGTGTGTTGACCTGAACCACTTGAATTCCGTTTGGTCCTGCCACTTTCAAGTTTGTCAGTCTTGATACCTGTACAATTACATCTTCCGTTGCTATGCACACATAGACCTGTCGTGGAGCCACCGGGTGATCCTACGGAATGAATCCATGCAGCATCGTGGTTGTGAGTAACTTTCTGCCCCCAAATGTTACTCAAAAATTGGCGGGTTTTCTCTGCTTCAGGGGGTATATTATTTTCCGTATCTCCTCTTAAAAAACTGGCTCTGGTTATTTGAGAATAACCGCTTTTGCTGGAACTGCGATATGCGATCCGTGTAGCGTTGCACCTTTAATATTTTTGCTCGCACACGTTATTTTAAGGTTTCAATAACAGTTTTGAACCCTTTCTTTTCTATTTGGTATTTTGCGTCAAGATATGCCCTTGCACCTTTCTTAGCATTTTCCATTGCCCTTTAGACTATTCTTCTATACGACTCAGATCTTTACACAAAGTTTTAATATCGCCTTCATTTCCACAATGGCACCTTCTGTCCTGTTATTATTATTATTATTATTATTATTATTATTATTATTATTATTATTATTATTATTATTATTATTTTATGTTTGACTTTTGCTTTGCATTTGTACAAGTTGGATCCAAGTCTCACCCAGAGGCCTCAAGAGACAACAAGTTAGAAGTTCATGTAGGTGTTATGCCTAGGGTACCATATATTTGGATTTGTACATAGTGTTGTTCTAGAGAATGTTTAAGAAACCATAAGAAAATTATGTGTTT
>NC_068990.1:53712667-53717268 GCF_001194135.2 Octopus bimaculoides
AGTAGTAGTAGTAGTAGTAGTAGTAGTAGTAGTAGTAGTAGTAGTAGTAGTAGTAGTAGTAGTAGTAGTAGTAGTAGTAGTATTGAGTGAGAGAGCAGCACATGCCATCAAATGACACTGGAGTACAAATATACGAAACCCAATAAATCCATCGTGAGTACCCGTCTGATAACCAGGCACATGTATCACAGCCATATGTGCACGACATAGTGGTCTCATATCAACATACACAGCATATGACTCTGCAGGAGGAACCCAGTTGAAACTTTCTTACTCGTCTGAATGGTTTTGTTGACATACTAATTGATTGGTTACACGATTCACTGGCAGAGTCATTCAGTCATTGGTCAAATAACGAAGCAAAAACGAACAGACAGCAATCCGATTTTAGATCTATGTAAGTAATGTTATAACAGATATCCCACAACACAAAACTTTCAAAACAGTATCATATGATAGCAACCGTCCCAGAGCTCGATTCTGCTTTTTTGTTATTTTTTTCAGTAACTATATCAAGCCAACAAAGAAGAAAAGAAAATATTCTATCAGCAAATTAATGCGTTTATTTACATAATTTATACTTGTTATTTCGACACACCTCAAATCAATTAGTAAAACTTAACATACATCAGACCGCTTAAATTACGATTTTTGGCAGAGAATATATAAAGTGCTTACCAGACCGTTTTCATTCAACCCGCTTGCGGATTTGTAGGTTTAATGAGAATCTTCAAAGATTGCCGTGTGATATAGCATCAAAAGAAATGATATTGCTAAATAATTTGCTGTTTAAACCACAATGGCTTATTAATTTACACCGCAAATTGTCACACATGTTCTCTGCTTTTACCGCTCATACATACATACATACATACAGCCAGTTAGATATATATTAACCAAACATATCTGTATGCGTATAAAGAAAGAAGCGCATATGTATACACACACACGCACATATATGTACATATATACACACACACACACACACACACACATATATATATATACATATATATGTGTGTGCATATATGTTTTGGTCCCATTCTCGGAAAGTTTCTTGTCTGCACCTCCAAAGTGGAAGCAATATTATCGATAATCGCCGAAATTGCACTTGACCCTCTGGCCTATAACTGAAGAGGAGCTGGTGACTTTCTGTGTCTTCTGTTCTTCTGTGTATTTAGTATATGCTCCTATGCGTATTTACTACACGTTATTATTATTATTATTATTATTATTATTATTATTATTATTATTATTATCATATGTATACATTCATGTATGTCATATTTATGTAACGCACGCACTCATTATTTTTTTACCCATTTGTAGAAATTTTCTTGGAATATTTTTGTGCCACTCTGTCTCTTTCCTTTACCTTGCTTCTCTTAATTTCCTTTCTCCCCCTCACTTTCTCTCTCTCTCTCTCTCTACCTATCTATCTATCTATCTATATATCTATCTATCTATCTATCTGTCTTTCTCTATTACCTTCCTTCCACTATCACGTGATCCGTAACAGCCTAAGACGATGTCATTCCTTTTAGCGTTGGCTTCGACCGGACTAGTCACGATTTATGAGATCCTCATTCTACCCGTCCCGTATCTGTAGTCTTTTAGGACAGTTTTCATTTCTCGTTCACATTACCCATTTTTGTCTTACCTTACAGCCCTAACGCTTTCTTTTCTTTTTTGCTGTATATGTATCATTATCATTTTAATTGTCTTCGTGTGGCCCTAAGCCTTTAATCTGTTTATTGTTTTGTCCCTCGTCCGTTTACTAAAGGTCTCGTCTCGAACCCGTCTCGATTTTTTATGTTTTGGTTCCATTCCCGGCAAGTTTCTTGCCTGTGCCGCCAGAGTGGAAGCAATATTATCGATAATGGTCGAAATTGCGTTTGACTCTTTAGCCGATAACTGAAGAGGAGTTGGTGACCTTCTGAGTTTTTAATTCGTCTGTGTATTTAGCATAGTTTCTTTTAAATTATATATGTATATGCAATGGCGCGAGAGTGGCTGTGTGGTAAGTAGCTTGCTTACCAACCCCATGGTTCCGGGTTCAGTCACACTGCGTGGCACCTTGGGCAAGTGATTTCTACTATAGCCTCGGGGCGACCAAAGCCTTGTGAGTGGATTTGGTAGACGGAAACTGAAAGAAGCCCGTTGTACTGCCTTAATTCTTCGAAACGCCGGTGTTTTAATGGCGGCAGCTGATGAAGGAGATGTTTCTATGTGGCCTGCTTGTTTGTTGTACCTTGTTTATCATTTTGTCCATGTTCTTTTGCCACGTCATGTACCCAGTTATGTATCTATATGTACATGTGGATGAAGGTATGTACATACATGTACATATATATGCATATACTCATATATTGTTTATATATATATATATATATATATATACATACAAGCAGGTATGCTTACATACATACATATAAACATACATACATATGTATATATGTATGTATATAAGTATGCATATATGTATGTGTGTGTATATATATATTCTTCTACTTGTTTCAGTCATTAGACTGTGCCCATGCTGGAGCACCGCCTTAAGTCGAGCAAATCGACACCAGGACTTATGCTTTGCAAGCCTAGTACTTATTCTATATATACATCTTTATTGTCCTCCCTATAAAAATACAAATTGAAAGAAGTCTGTCGTATACGTGGTTATAGGCACAGGCGTAACTGCCTAGTAAGAAGTTTGCTTCTCAACCACATAGTTCCGGGTACAGTCCCACTGCATGGCATCTTGGGCATGTTTCTTCTACTATAGCCTCGGGTCGACCAAAGCCTTAAGAGTACATCTGGTAGACGGAAAATGAAAGAAGCCCGTCGTATACACAAGTGTGTGTGTGTGTGTGTGTGTGTGTGTGTGTGTGTGTGTGTGTGTGTGTGTGTGTGTGTGTGTGTGTCTGTGACAGTGTTTTTTCTCCACCATTGCTTGACAATCGCTGTTGGTGTGCTTATGTCCCCGTATTCTAGCGGTTCGGCAAAAGATATCGATAGAATAAGTACCATGCTTTAAAAAAGTACTGGGGTCGATTCATCCGACTAAAAATTCTTCAAAACTGTGCCCCAGCATGACCGCAGTCTAATGAGTCGCTCTCTTTTTTCTTGAAAATCTTTGCTTTTACAGATTCTCGCATAAACGTTTATTAATATAACCGAATGCATCAATTATTATTTGCATAATTGTGAATTTGTAGACAGTTTAAGAAAGTTAGAGATTTCGAAACAGCTATTCATAAATATTCTCCTCGCTTATTTTGGAAGAGATGCTTACAAATGAGTAGCTTGCCTCTCTCACGAACTATTTAAAAAAAAAATTTCCGCCTCAAAGAATAATATTGGGTCTCTATTTGTACATACTCTTTCACCCTCGCTTTTATATATGTGTGTGTGCAGTAGCGGACTGGGTCTAAAAATATTGGTTGCCAGGAGACTAAGGGGGCCCACCCGCAGCTACAAGGGGGCCCAACTGTAACTAAAATGCTATCATTTAATTTTTTTTTTTGTTAAAAGTATTTTTTTCAACTGTCTACAAACACACTCAGGCTGAAATAATTAATGCATTCTTCCAGGAGTGAATAAAAAATTCTCAAACTTAAGGGGGTGGGCCCCGTATATGGATTCTGATGGCGCAGGAGCCCACTTGCCACCCACTTGCCAGTCCGCTACTGCGTGTGCGCGTGTGTGTGTGTGTGTGTGTGTGCGAATCAGAATAGATGACACCTAATTATAAAGTAGCAATTACTTATTGGTTTGTTTACATAATGATTAATTGATTAATTGCAGTTTCATTTGTAATTAGAAGCTTCAAGAAAAGAATCAGTAAAGAAGGAATGGAGCCATAAAAATAAGAGTTTAAAGAAAATGTGTAATATGTGTGTATGTGTGTGTGTGTTTGTGTGTGCGCGCGCGCGCATATGTATGTATGAGTAAGAGAGCAGCACATGCCATCAAATATACACCAGGCACATGCGTCACAATCATATGTCCACGATATGGTGATCGTATATCAAGATAAACAGCGCATGACCTCGCAGGTGGAGTCCAGTTAGAATTTTCTTCAAGTCGAGTAGCCCATCCTGCTCAAAAGTTCCCTGAAAATAGTTTGTTAAAGGGCGATGAACGAAACACTCATGTTTCTAGAGGTGAATTATTCAAACTCCAAAGAATTCCTCTCAACATATGGCTATGATACTCTCCACTACTCATGCCCGTGATCAGAGGGGCACATATCGTCAGCCACTAAGAGACATGCTCGACTGGTTAAGGTCAAGCAACTGACCAGCAAATTAGTGATATTCAGCAGAAAATTTGTTGTATCCCATCTTTTATACCAAGACAAAGCATGTACACGTTAACACCTCCGATCAGTTAATATCAGAAGCCATAAGAGTCACTACCAGATATTGCATTGTGTATGCATGTTTGTATATATGTATGTACGTATGTATGTATGTATGTATGTATGTAAGTATGTATGTATGTATTTATGTATGTACGTACGTATGTATGTACGTATGTATGTATGTGTGTATGTATGTATGTATGTATGTGTGTATGTATGTATGTATGTATGTATGTATGTA
>NC_068990.1:53717333-53724362 GCF_001194135.2 Octopus bimaculoides
TGTGTGTGTGTGTGTGTGTGTGTGTGTGTGTGTGTGTGTGTGTGTGTGTGTGTGTGTGTACAGTAGCGGCCATAATATGTGTCACTAAGAACAAGTGTATTGAAATATTTATTATAGAAGATTAACAAAACGTTGAGACTAGATATTTTACATATACTTTGATATATCTAATATCTATCTTTCGTGAAACTTTTGAGGGAATGGAATAAATATTTCGTAAGTTATGAGAAAATAAACAAATAATCTTCCAAACTGCAACGGCCAAAAGTTAAGGGTCATTAAATGAGGGTCATTAAATGAAAAATAAGGATCATTAAATGAAAAACAAGGATCATTAAA
The DNA here is from genome assembly GCF_001194135.2 of Octopus bimaculoides. Taxonomy (NCBI): domain Eukaryota; kingdom Metazoa; phylum Mollusca; class Cephalopoda; order Octopoda; family Octopodidae; genus Octopus; species Octopus bimaculoides. Next base: position 53,717,673 of record NC_068990.1, read on the forward strand.
TGAAAAACAATGAAAAATGGAACAAGAACAAAAAAGAAACTCTTACTATTAATATTTTGTGAACATCACTTACTATCAATGACCTTCTGACATCTGCTACCACAAGACTGAATTCATTTCTTGCAAAATGATGGAATAATATTGTTCCATTCGTTTTTTCAATAATCCCCAGAGTTCATCTTGGTTTTTGGGATTTCTCCTTCACGCTCCATCTCCAATAATCTTCCAAACATTTTCTATAGGGTTGAGTTGGGTATTTTGAGGTGCCCAGGCCATGAAATTAACGCCTTCATCACTCAAAAACTCTTTAACTCTTTGCAGTGTGACAGGGAGCGTTGTCCTGCACGAAGATAGGAGGTTGAACTGACGAGGATCGGAGATGAGGAAAGGCATGCCGTCTATGAATCTGTTTGTAAATTTCATCCCTTGTATGCAAATAAGTGAACCAGGACCAGCAGCAGAGATCACTCTCCATACCATTACACTGCCTCCTCCATATTTCACTGTCTTCTTCACACGTACACGAGATAACCTTTCGCCACTTCTTCGTCGGACGTACATCCCGCCATCGGAACCAATCACATTAAACTTCGATTCATCGCTAAAATGAACCTACAACCACTATTCTCACTACTTCCGTGAGTGAAATGAAGACGGGCTCTTTGATTCTTCTTGAAGATCAGAGGTTTCTTTGCCGGTGCCCTAGTAAGCAACCCAGAACCTCGTAACCTCCGAGAAACTGTTTTGCGCCATACGTTTACATCGGAAATGGAGCTAAACTCGCGGGATATCTCAGTAGCTCTCTTAAACCTATCCTTCAGTGACATTCTAATCATAATACAATCCTGTCTAGGTGAAGTTTTACGAGGTCTACCAGTTTTTAGATCCTGTTGACTTAAAACGAGCTATCATTCGTTGCACAACACATCTGGCACACAATCCTTTGTTTTCCATTACAGGACACCGGTCGTCTTTCACAAGCCGCCATGTTGACAGTTGAATGTTCCAATGATGTAATATCAAAAGAAGTAACTGTTAGTCCATTTACAGTCTTCTTAACCGGTTAATAGTTTATTTTTTCTAAGTGACCCTTAACATTTGGCCGCTCATAACTTACAAAATATTTATTCTATTCACTTGGAATATTCACGAAAGATAGATATTAAATATATCTAAATATGTGTAAAATACCTAGTCTCAACGTGTTGCTAATCTTCTATAATAACTATTTCAATACACTAGTTCTTAATGACCCTTATATTATGGCCGCTACTGTATATGTATGAGTGTGTGTGTACACACAAACACGCGCGCACGCGCGCACACACACTCACATACACACCACACACACTCACACACACACACACACACACACACACACACACACACACACACACACATACACACACACACATGTATATATTATTCTTTTACAAGTTACAGCTCGAGTGGAGTACTGCCGTTAGTTTTACTACCCTTTCATTGCTTGAAACACCCTCTAATATGAAGCATTTCACGAATGAGGAAGACTGGTGTTGCTTCTCTCATTTGCGTTTCCTGCTGCGAAGTAGGTCCAGCTTGACTGGAAGAAATCCAGTTTTGTTTTGAAGACACCTACATCCACCCCATGAAGGTCTCTCAGGCTTTTTGAGACGACACTAAAGAGTTGCTGGCCCTTCAAACCGAGACATCTGGTCTTGTATCTTGCTATAAGAATTTTGAAAATTCGTTTTTAACTGTGGAACTCAAAGCAGAATACGTTATAAATAATACCATCTAAATACTGGCTTCCAAAAACACTTTAGATAGAAAAACCCACATCTATAAACATGACAGATGTTCTATCATTGAACTAAAGCAATTCTTCGAAATTCTCGTCACTCTTATCTGTGAGAATATATACATTACATAGAAAAATGCGAGCAAGAGGTATAATAGTCTGAAGATTATATACCTGGAAAATTACAAGTTATTATACTTGGAAAAGTTCAGGACAACTTATTACATCAGGTAAATTACAGAACAAGAAAATTTTTACTTAAAATATTGCAGCTAAGGATAAAATTCCAAATGAAATATTTAGATTTAGAAAATATTAGCTTTTATTAAAACTAGAAATTTTATTACAAATTATTACTTCTATTTGTTATTACTTGTTACTTCTATTAAAATATGTCAAATGTGTCAATTAGCCGTTGATAAATTTTTCCTTACTGTAATGAAGCCTGTAACATATATTAAAAGTCCCCTTATAGAACTATATTCATAAAAAGTATAGAACTTATTATCACCCTCAAATTTGAGAAACAAACACTCATAGCTTTTTTTCTTTTAAAACTTCATTGCATGAGATTGGTATCATGAAATTGAGCTCTATCATTTAAGCTTAATTAAAATATAGTTTGCTTTTAAACTAAAAAAAAGTTAATTATACTTAAATCCAATTTTTTGCCTACTTATACTTTTTTCATATTTTACTTCACAACGTTTTTGATACAAATTTTTGTTGCATAGGACCAAAACTATGAAATTTTTCATGTTTTCTTCTATCATTGAACCTAAGATAAATACATTTTGCTTTTAAAATACAAAAAAGATCTAAACTTGATTGGTGGCGTTACTTACTCTCCCATAACGTTGCTTCAACTTTTGATGTAAACTTTTTTCTACTGGACCAAATCTCAATTCTTTTATGCCACAATTTATCTAGGAACCAGTCCTCTTCAAAAAGGCTAACCGTTTTCAATTTGGCTAAGAACTGAATTAGTGACAAGCTCTGAAAGATTCTGCGTGTGAGTAAATTGCAGCCTTAAGAATATTATTCAACTACTACCGTAGTTGAATGATATACAACGCGTGTAGAGGAAAAGGAAAATGCAAACAAAGGGAAGAAAGATAATTTAGCGAATGTAAATAAAAGACAAAGAAAATCTTAAAGTGCAGATATGAAAGAGGTGCGTAAGTTTGAAGTATGAAGAATGAAAAATGGAAACAAATCTGAGAGATTTGGACGATATTCAGTTATTAAATAAGAAAAGTTAACAACATATAATCATACGACATAAAAGGGAATGTAAGAAAAATATTATACAGTTATGAGTAACAAATATATTTATGGACAACAATTACGTCTACACACACACACACACGCACACACGTTTTTATATGTGTGTGTATAGATATATATGTATATCTATATATATGCACATACATACATACATACATACATACAAGATGGCTGCAACTCGATTTCGAGGAATGTTATCGCTTAATTGTTCTCTTAAACATGAGCAGCTAAAATAGCTTTCCAGCCCTGCTAGAGACTTACACTCTTTTGTACAAATATGGCGACGATGGGCGCCTCTTGCAATTGGTGCTGCAGTATTATTGTTTTGGTGAACAATCATAGGATATGTCAGTCTGCCTCCAGACGCACATCCTTTTCCACAGTCTCTGTAAGTACAGAGGCCGTATAACTCTTGTGATGACTTCTAAAGCCTGCCTTACTTTCGTTCGAATTCTCTCCTCCCATCGAACACTGGTTTCCTCCACGATGGACGATCTCGAGCGAGGTTTTACTCATCCAGTTTCCAAGATTTTGATCATCTCTTCTGTATTCTTGATGCAGTTCTTATACTTTAATTTTATTATGTGCGCTGGTCTTTTTACCGTAGGCTAACACACCATAAAGAAATTGCTTAGGGATCCGATCATCTTCTATCCTAACAACGTAGTCACTTAACCGTAATCGTTGCTGAAGTACTAAAGACACTACACTAGCAGACAGACTGCTTTCGAGGGCTTCAACATCACTTATATTTTTCATCGAATACCCAGTATACGGCACAAATTATTGATGAAATTATCTCAGCCTTTTCATATTTCCGATTAGTAAACTTGGGTTTCTGATGCATATAACAATGAAGACAAAACACAAGTATTGTAGACCTCCAGCTTTGTCACAATTGAAATTCTATGCTGAGATCATAAATGTCAATCCAATTTTCTGAATGTATCACCGACTTTCTTGATTGGGAGGATTTCATCATCAAGAGTATTTACTGCCTAATTCTACGAATTTATCCCCATCCTTCAATTTTTGTCCAGCCATATAAACGTTTGGCTCAGAGCAGGCTTTATCGAGGACATGTTGGTACATTACAACTGACTTTTACAGGCTGGTTGTTAGACCCAAGCACTGCATACTGTTGTGAAGGGGTCCATAAAATACTGCATGTTACTCTGGGACTCAGTCGTCAGCTTACAGGAAATCGCGTATTAGTATTGAGAACAACTTTGTCTTGGCAGCAGACCGTCTTATATTCAATATCTAACCCTTTGTTCTGTATCTGATGTACACCCCAAGTAAGCAATCCTCGAAAGCCGCCAAGAAAACCATAATAAGATGCAATATGAACGAAGTTAGTGCTAGTGTATCCCTTTCCTTAGCACCAGTTTCAACCAAAATTGGATCATTGACCTTACCACCTACGTTGACAGATACAGTTTAAAAGCTGGTACATCTTCCATTCCCAGAATAGAGCCATCAGGATCTTCCAAATAAATAACACTGCATATCTTTCATGCCTTCACTTCAGGAATAGAGCCTCACTTCTTTGAGCTCTCACTAATATTTCATCTACTTCATTGAAACAACCTTTTCTTTGTGTAACAGCGTTGGATTGCCGGGGGCTCTGCTGTTAGTTTGATGTTATATGACGATTGTTATTGGGCGCAACATACCAAACGACAGAGAAAAATGTTGCCTACAGTAGCAACACGGTTTCCTCTATTCCTTGTTCTGAATAATTTCAGAATCCAGTCAGCTATCTTAGTAATATACAAACGGAATGGTATATTGTTCGTCATGTACATTTTCAGATTGTACATCGATTACGACTCTGAAATTGCTATAACCCTTAGTTTTGTGCATTCTGGTTACAATCTGCTTGGCTGATAGCAGAGTGCTTTTTCAACATTGAACTGCATATCGTTTTCTTGAGTTTATATTTCACTGTCGGCTGGTGCACAGGTACGATTATAGGTTGATCCAAAAGTACAATGGTAAAATAATACTCCTAAAATTATCAGATGAAAGTTAGTAAACCTTTCATATCTCACTACCTTATCGGATTAACTCTTTAAGCTGACAAAGTTTCATATTGCAGCTAACATGAATTATGTCAAGTTTCTTACATCTTTACACCAAAGAAGTGAAACAAATTATTACTCCATCATTAATATTAATGCGTTTATTTACATAATTTAACTTTGTTATTTCGACACTTTTCAAGTCAATTAATAAAACTTAGCCTACATCAGGGTGCTTAAATTACGGTTTATGACATAGAGTATATAACCCACTTACTGAAATGTTTTCATTCAAACCACTTGTGGACCTCAGGGTTTAATGAGAATCTTCTAAAACTGCAATAATTGCATTATGATATAACATCAAAGAAATAATAAAAACTGATAATTAACCGGCTAAATTAGTCTCCTTTATAAATGAGCGCCATAAATTGTCTCATTTGTTCTCTACTATATATATACACATACACACATATGCATATATTATACATGTGTGCGTATATATTTATATATATACATCCGTGTTTGTGTGTACATACACATATTTACTCATATATGTATACATATATGCATGCATATATGTGTGTGTGTGATCTGTGAGTGTGTCAGATACATGTTGGATATGCATAAAAGGCGACAACGCCCAATGCTGGGTTGGTAGAGCTTAACATACCTATACATACACAGACACACGCAGAAGTACACACAGCTATCAACATAAATGTGTATATGTATGTTCGCGGTTGTGCGTGTATGTGTGTGTGCGTGTGTGTGTGTGTGTGTGTGTGTGTGTGTGTGTGTGTGTGTGTGTGTGTGTGTGTGTGTGTGTGTGTGTGTGTGTGTGTGTGTGTGTGTGTGTGTGTGTGTGTGTGCGTGCGTGCGTGTGCAAATAAGAATAAAACAAAGGAGCTGCTTGTTTCTAAAAAGAATTATTTGATTTCGTTGGCAGCTGATACTTCAGAATATGATACTCCGAGTCTCTCATTTCTGATCTTCGGTCAATCTCGAAACACAAGAAAGATATGAAAGATAACATTGAAGATATTTGAATATCTCCATAGGGTTTAACTTGATGAAAATGAAATAAAAGTGTATTATTGTTACACTGGATACAAATTAAACGAAAAAAAAACTGTGTTGAAAAGTGTTACCAATTAGAGAAGAGAAAGAAGAAGGAAAGGAAAAGAATAAAGGAACCAAAAACATCGCTAGTGTATATGTGTATAGATGTATTTACATATATTTGTCTACATGTATCTGGGAAAATAGAAGTCTTAAAAGAAATTCCTGCGCATCGTTACAATGGACATTGTGTGTGTTTATGTGTGTGTGTATGTATACTTTATGTGTGTGAGCAACGAGTGTGTGCGCGCACGCGCTGTATGTGTGCGCACGCACAGTATGTGTGTGCACGCACAGTAAGTGAGCATGTATGTGTGTGTGTGAGTGCGCACGCGCCGTGTATGTTTGTTCATAAAAATATGTAAAAGAGCAATTAGGAAAGCAAATAAACAAATGAAATATAAGTACATACTTATGAATGGATGTGCGTACGTAAACTGGAATTTATTCTGTATGTATGTGTGTGTGTGTGTGTGT
>NC_068990.1:53724443-53725970 GCF_001194135.2 Octopus bimaculoides
TGCACACACCAGACCGTAGTCTGTCCAGCATTCCGATCCACGAAAGAATTTGACATTACAAATGTCATAGATGTCACGCTTGCGGATGATAACATAATCCAGCATGTGGCAACTTTAGACCTTGGATACATCCATGTTTTTGTGTGATCGCTTTTGAGCATAAAATGAGTGCTTACGATGTAAAGTCCATGTTCATCGCACAGCTCCAGCAGCATAAGACCATTGCTATTCATTTTCCCTACACCAAGAGGTCCTAGAGAGTTCCATGTTAGCCTGTCTGTTCCAACCCTGGCATTGAAATCCCCCAGTAGAATGACTTTATCAGAATTAGGAATTTTCCTAAGTATGGCTCTCAGCTGGGTATAAAAAATAGTTTTATCCTCATCACACCTATTCAAAGTAGGCGCATAGGCACTCATTAGAGTAGCAAACCGGCCACCTTTCAGGTGGACTCGTAGAGTCATTAGACGTTCATTTATAGGAACAGGAAGCTCCTCCAACTTCTTAAGGATATCAGATCGAACTACAAAGCCAACAGCAGCCTCTCTGCACTCCTCCTTTTGCCTCCCCTTCCAAAAAAATGTGTATCCACCTCCTACTTTCTCAAGCTGACCATCACTTTCTATACGAGTCTCTGAAAGTGCAGCTATATCAATGTTATAGCGGTTCAGCTCGCGGGCAACAAGTGCAGTGCGTCTTTGAGTCCTACAGTCACTCTTGTTATCCAACAGAGTACGCACACTCCAACATGAAATATTCAACTTCCATCCAGATTTTGTAAAAAAATAGTCTCTTTGATTTTCGAGGACTTCCGAATAAAAAAAAAATAAATATTTACTAAAAATAAATAAATATATACTAAAAAATAAAGATACATATGTACTGAAAATAAGACAAATATATATAGGGGAGAAAGACAGCACATATCGTGCAGAAGTCAGCAATGCCTGTACAGAGTTTCAAGTCCAATAAGGCTTGCATGACACCTCATAGACCCCCTCCACTTTATTGACACTATCCAGAGACAAGCAGAGCGAAATGTCTGGTGCCAATATGAGTCGCAGGCTCAGGGATGTGGGAGTTCCATGATGTCTAGCACAAACCAAAGATCTCAAAATGTCCAATGCCATTCCCTGCATATCTGGTTTTATATCAGAGTGATCTTTTTCTAGAGACATGCTTCAACAGAAGCTGAGAGGTGCCTCACTCCCAGTGGTCTTCTAGCACGCAGAACACCACCCCGGAATTTCTGCGTACCCGTGCTACTGCTAGATAGCCGTTAACATTGCACTAAGTTCATCCAACCGTTCAGCAGGTCTTGTTTTTATCTTGGTGGGTTTCTAGCAGCCCTCCTCACCAGGGTAGCCTGGTGGGGTGCCGGTTTAGTCGCCGACAACCTGACCGTGCAACAGGTTATACTGGATTCCATGTTACCAGCAGCAACTGTGAGCGCCTCATAAGCGATCTCTCTCTCTCTCTCTCTCTCTCTCTCTATATATATATATATATATATATATATATATATAT